>NW_015537963.1:555119-569551 GCF_001515605.1 Sinocyclocheilus anshuiensis
CTCTAATAACTCCATTCTGCTGTCTGTTGTCGGTGTTTCTTTGTCTGAATATGGCACTTATCACATACTGTGTGGTATCGGCGTTTGGTATCGGGGCATTTTAACGAGTACGAGTACGAGTTTTTAATTAATATGTTTTTAAGTCAGAAAGTAATATTCACTTTCTGCAAGCAATATATTTGTATATTTTGTCAGCAAACATTTATTTAGTGGCTCTTTAGAGTTTCTTTACAGAACACACAAGTTACAACAAATTACATATTAGCAATAATTATTGAAAATAATTTGCAATAATAGCTGCAGTTTACACAAGTGTTATTTTAGCATTGAGGTAGTTTCTGTTAATATTTTAAATTACGCTTTATATTTTCTGAGTTCAGAAGTTTTAATAATTTTGTTGTGTTTTTGTCATTTTTATTACTTTTTGTTGGTTTTTAAGTTTCTGTAGGCTAGGGTTGTGACGGTGAGGACATTTTCCCACCGGTTAATCGATGTGTGACAACACCGGTAATACCGGTATCACCGTTGGGTAGGGATGGGCGATATCTTATCGTTTGCGATATACCGGTAAAAATTTTCCGCACGATAAGAATTCGTCTTCCCGCGATAATAACGATAAAGTCTAGTTGAATCAGCAAACACTGTGGAACCAAATAAATAAGAAACATAGAACGTTTTTTAGCAAAACGAATAAGAAAGCTGGGAGGCACGGCATATACACCTTCATGTAAAATAAAATAAATAAAATACACAGTTTAAATAAAGTAATCAGCAAACACCGTGGAACCAAATAAACAAGAAACGAATGTTTAAATAAACTTCCAGTCAATAGGCTTTTCAAAATCTAAAATATTGCCAAACAGGCGCCTTTGCATTTCCTTTCTAAACAATCTTCTGCCATCGTCTTGTGTTTCTCACCTCACTCTTGTCAGTCAGCTCGACTCACTCTCGTTCACGCACGGTTCGGCACGCTACATTGAGCGTTTAGTTTTTAGAAGTGTCTGTCCTCTAACTGAACTAGGCTAAATGATTTTTGTTACTATAAATAAATCAAAACGACGGTGGGGGGCGGTGCCGCGGTAGGCAAATGATGTGACCGGTGTTGCGGCTTAACATCGGTATAACCGAAAACACCGTCTATCGCAGCAAGCCTACTGTAGGCCTATAGTTTTTATTCATTTTTATTTCAGTTTTAGTTTTTATTTTAAGAACATCAAGATTAATTAAATGAAAATGTTAAATGTTGTCTTAAACTAGCTGAAATAACGTTTTTTTTAATTTATATTTTTATTTTATTTCAGTTATTTAAACAGCTATTATGTAACACTGTGATTTCTGTCATTTCATAAATACACTTTTGGTGGGAAAAACACCCATTAACGTGTGGCATTGACTGAGTTTTAATGTTGATCTGTTCATCACATTCAGCATTTTTACAGAAGGTGTGTGTGTATCGATTGTGTTTTTTGAGGGCCTCCGTTGTCCTGCTGGTGTCTGATCTAAGTCTCTCCTCTGGACAGATGGTTGATGCTGTGCTATTGACTGTGAAATAAAGGGTCATTACCCTGCGCGCACACACACACACACACACACACACACACACACACACACACACACACACACACTTGTTCGGTTAAGAAGGCCAGTATTACTCCATTCATACAGCCCATGCAGCCATTGTGACAGATGGGTAGAAATGAACCTCATCTCTCTGGCATATTTAACACACCCCATCCCATTGACTGATATGAGTCTGTGGTCTTTGTTTGGACCCAATTCAGCCACTCTGGAGACCAGACAGTGCAGAATTAAAGAGAAAACCACGTCAGACCATTAGGTCAAATGTAAAAGTGCAAATGCCCTGGAGGCTTTCAGCAGTGAGTCTGAATTTGATTTTTCAAAATGTGAAACAACCTCTGAATACGTAAATCAGCACATTAACAGCAAACACATTTGTTTTTTACAGCTGAAATGAACACTGAGTGTTTTTGGGGAAAATTTTGGAGAAAATGATCTTTTTTTTTTTATACTGCTCTAAATAGCTGGTTGTGCTTAGTATGTCAGTAGTCTCACATACAGACAGTTTGAATTGTTGTTTTTATACTCATCAAGGCTGCATTCATTTGATCAAAAATACCGTAAAAACAGTAATATTGCTAAATATTATTACATTTTTAAATAACTGTTTTCCAATTGAATATATTCTGAAATGTTATTTATTGCAGTGATCAAAGCTGAATTTTCAGCATCATTACTCCAGTCTTCAGTGTCACATGATTTTCCGATTCTGAGCCGGTCTGTTTTGAAGTCACACTTATGGCGACTGATGATGCATTTTTGTCGTGCCAGATGAGTGAGTGTGTGAGAGAGACTTGTGTAGAAATCAAAACAAATGAGTGCAACAGCACTCACAGAAACTTATAGATGCATACTGCGGTAGTAAAAAAAATGAAGAAATTTGTAATATATTTGAGGTATTGCAAATAGGATTTAAGACTTGGATTTAAGACTTGGAATATAGCACAGAAGTTGTATGGATCATCATTAAGGCCCCAATATACTTCGAAGTTAGTTTTCGTTCTTCGTTTTGGGGCAAAAAGAAGTTTGAAAAGGTTGAGAGACGTTATACTGTTTCCGAACATTCCAACACCCCCGCGCTGCTGGAGGCGGGGTGTAGATTAATGTAAATATGTGTTGCGCTGCTCACACGTATCCCCTAAACACAACAACGATGAAATGATGAAGTGTAGGCTATCTAGGTGTGAGACGGGCACCAATGGTCAGAATATTATAGATAAAAGAATAATGATTAGCAGCAGTTCAGAGTCAAGTATCATGTTTGCAATACAAAAGAACCATTCCATTTCCATAATCAGTCCTTTAAGTGTGAGTGGCTCATAGTCTGAAAACTTTAGCATGATGTGGAAAATATTGGAGTCAGTTTGTTACTTTATTTTATTAGTGTTCATTTATTTTATTAAACTGGATAAAGGATTACACGTTTTTATATTTTATGTGGAGCCATGATTTACTTTTGATAAAAACAAAGGTTTATTATTGTATGTTCGTTTGGCGTTTCATTTATTGTATACCCTTTAAATTCACTTATTGAAAGAACAGCAGCAGCAGCAGCAGCAGCAGTTAGGTGTAACATTTATTTGAAACGCATGTATTTGGTACTTGCTAGCTTATATCTTTACTCGTTCCTTTCATTCTTTTCATGGCTTTGGAAAACTTATCTCGGATGTTTCTCTACGTCCCTTAGTGCTGGGCGGTATACCGGTTCATACCGCAATACCGGTATATGTCACTTAAACAACGTTTGGAACGTGACACTGTTTGAAAGTGGTGTTGCACTGTGGTGAGGGAACAGCTGTATGTGTTACTAAGCGTGAAAGTTCCGAAACTGAAGCTGTAGAACTAATAGAACGTGATGACACAGAAGAACTCATCCACAATATCCACATTGACCTCCACAAATATCCACCGCCCCCTGCCATCAGCTCCCGCGTCTCACACACTCACGAGCGCGACTTTAGCACTAGATTTAGCAACTTTCAGACCCTTTTAGCGGATTTTTTCCATAGAATATTCATACTGACAAACCTAGTGACTTTTTTGTATAAACCTTAGCTATGGTTCAGTTGGAAGATTTCGCCAGTGCTGTCCTGCGAACGCGAGGTCTGATGTTCCCGGAGAAGTGTCGCCTTTCTCGGCGTCTGTTCTGTGCAGTGAGTGGCAGAGAAGCACCACAGCCGACTCGTCAATAAATGAGTACAAAACAGCGTTTCCTAGCACCTGTCGCTTACTGATTGTTTGGAATTATAAATATGAGCGTAGTTCGTCTGTTAATATCACATGCACTTTTTTGTTTGTTTTTTTTTAGTTTGTTACTCAGACTCAGGCAGTGCGCTGCATGAGACAAAAAAGTAATATAGCCAAAACAACCGCATAGCCGCTCTTTAGTGTAGATGCATGTTGATTTTATCAGACGATGCCGTGATTATAAATGAGAGTGACTCCTGGTTAACATGTATTAAAAGAGGTCATGTTTAGTCACTACTTAGTGTGGTATTTTTTGACAATATTCACTCATCATGACAGTAAAATAGGGCACTCTAACTCAATATACTGCAGTAGTTCCTCTCAATCAGTAGAAAATATGGTTAACACCCGGTCATGCATGAAAAAAAAATACCGTCTTGTACCGTGAAACCGGGATAATTTAGAAAAATACCGTGATATAAATTTTTGGACATACCGCCCAGCACTAACGTCCCTTTTTGCATAACTCCGGGACGTCGACACTGAGCTTCATTGCAATTTCTTTCTAGGAATTAAATGCCTTCTCTGTATCTTTAAAGTCGTGCAGATATATTTGTGCCAGCTCAGCTATTCGACCCTCCAGTGTGTTCATGTTGCTAGTGACTAGGAGATGTTGTTCTCCTGTCTGACCTCTGTTGAATGAGAAACGAACCAGGAAAAAAAAAAATCGCACGTCAAAGAAGGTGGAGTTTCAGAACACACCCACCGATTGCGTAACCGCCATAGACCAATGGAAGCTCAAAGGCGTTTAGGAGCCAAAACGAACTCCCCCAGAAAGTTTGCTTTGGTGAGCTGTTTCAAACTGCCAAAATGAACTCTTTTGTTCGAAATGATGTCATATCAGTTCATTCTTCGATTTCGTTTGAAGTATATCGGGGCCTTTATGGTGTGCTTTTTTTTTTGTCAGTTTGGTGCTCAACAGCGCCCTCTTTGGTTTCACTGTATGGGAAAAGAGCAGCATGAACATTTTACTTAACGTCTCCTTTTGTGAAGACTATAAGTCATGTGGGTTTGGAATGACATGAGGGTGAGCAAATGCCAATTTTTTTTTTTTCTGACGTAGGTCATTTTGAAAGTATAATCATCCCTGTGATTTTGTCATTTTGAACTAATGTTTCACTGGCGAAACAATGAGGCCCCCGTGAGACCCCTGATAACGTCCTCTATCAAACACACTCCAGCTTTGGGCTTGTCAGAGAGCGACACACTAGTAAATGTCAGCGATGACATGGCTTTAAGAATCCAGTGTGCGCGTGTCCAGTCGCGTCTTCACGACCGACAGAGATTAATGACTCGTCCCGTCCTCTGCTTACGGCTCCGCTGGACCTGTGAGAGACCGAGCAAACAGGGATGAGCTGTAATGGTGCTGTTTTAGTGAGGTTTGTTGAGCGAATGTGTGGTTGATTTGAGACTCGTGCTGTTAGTGGTGTTTCATGAATTGGTCTATTGTGTGTGTGTAGATGCAGCAGACCTGTGTGACTTCTCTTATAGCTGCCCAACAGAGCTATTGTTCCTACCTACACGTCATCCTGATTAGCATACCATACACTGTCTCACCAGCTTTATTTAAGAAGGTCTTTTCTTGATAAAATATTACAATTAATCTAAATGTATTTACTTATTTATTTATTTATTTTATTGTAATGTATTAAACTTTATATGAATTTGTTTGCTTAATTGTTTATATAATGATTATTTTTATTGAATTCATTTTTCTTTCTTATATGTTCATTAACTGATTATTAATTAACTATTAATAATTTATTTGTTTTTTATTTATTAATTTTTGTTTTTGTTTGTTATTTGTAAAATAAATTTGTACAAATTATTTGTAATTATTTATATAAATTATTTACATAAATAATATAAATATAAATAATTATTTTGTAAATAATTAAAATTATTTGTATTTTTTTTTAATTATATTAATTTTATTAGCTAGTTTAAAAATTGTATCAATATTCAATTAATTAAATAAATAAATACATATAATTCAATTTTTTTAGGTAATCTATTTCACGGTGTCTTATCAAGCAGATAAATCCTTGTTTGAAAAGTTGAATTTTCATTAATCTTAAAGAAATCTTAATTTTTGTAGACTTTTCTAAACCTTAAACCTTAGATTACGTAAATTGTATATACATTTTTTTTTTTTTTACTTGTTTATGCAATGTTTATTTTATTTTTGTTAATGTATTTTTAATTAGTCATTAATATTACTTAATGTATTTATTTAGGTATAATAGGTTTAATTATAATATTTGATCAATTTTCAATTCAGTAAATCCTAGGAACTTAGGAAGTTGAATTTTTTTTATTTTATTCTTTCGATAAGATTATTCATCTTATGGATGCGTGCGCTTTAACGTGTTTTGAACTGTTAAAGAGAAACACCCACCCACTGCAATAATAAAGCCTGGAAGAGCCAGGACAATTTTTTATATAACTCTGATTGGATTCGTCTAAAAGAATAAAGTCATATACACCTAGGATGGCTCTAGGGTGAGTAAAACACTGGCTAATTTTCATTTTTAGATGCACTAACCTATTAATACATGTTGCTTTTCAGGGCTCTACGCTTACTTTTCTTTTTAGGAGCACTTGTGCTCCTAGTGCGCAGCGGCTGAGCTGTGATTTTGTTTTAAACTATTTTCAACGACGAAATAGAGCAAAATCAGACAATAGTGTTATAGTCAGACAATGTAAGTCACTTAATATTAACTTCTTGTTTATTGAATTGTATTGTATTAAATCAGTATCACATTTACAAACTCCTTTAAAAATCATTAAAAGCTGTCACTCATCTTAGTTCATCTCGATCTCCCATCTATAATCGACGAAGCTCTCTACACTGCGCAATGAATCTCTTATTTACACCCTGTCTACACTTTGCTTATGAAAGGATTCATGAGATATGTCTGTGATACATTACTCAACGCTGCAAAAACACGTAGAAACATTTGAAGCTCCCCTCAGCGCTCACAATCACAAGTATGATGATGATCGGGTCAGTCGCACTGGTGCTCCTAAAAAAATGTTTATAGTCGCACGCAGTAGTTTTCAGTCGCAAATGCGACTGAAATGGTCGCACTGTAGAGCCCTGCTTTTATGGTGTTTTTTTGCCAATGGTGGATGTTAGTTGATAGTTGTCATCACTACTGGTTTGAAACCAGGTTGAGCAAATTACAGAATGATAATTTTTAGGTGATTGTACCTTTTTAAAATGAGCAGCTGGATCTATTATGAGATTGATTCTGTCATTGTTGTATTGTGTGCAGGCCTGAACTGAACACATTGTTATGCACTGAACAACAATAGCTGATGACTCAGGGCTTCAGAGCGAATCATCAAAATGTGTGCTTTACCTCACCGCTTGCACAATAGAGCTGCAGCTTGCACAAACGTGCTGTTGAGACTGATATTCATCTAGTTAGAAAAGACCAGGAGGGATAACAGTCTCATTATGTGTGAACTATCGATCAGGGATTCGGTTCGTGAGCATTTGGGTCAGGATTTTCAGTTTTCCTCTGTCTTTTTTACTCCTTTGCTTTTTAAAGGCTCTTGAAAATGTCTGAGGGCTTTTAAGAAGCGTTTGGCCTCAAGAGCCTTTGTTGCTGCTACTGCTTTTGTCCTGTTTGGGATTGTTTATGTGTTCTGTGACTTCAGTTTTTTATGAATGTTTAAAAAAAAAAAAAAAAGTCTCTGAATTTAGTTTTTTACTCTGTTTACTTAACTCTATATTGATTAACATAAATCAATAATATCATCATGGCCCAGTTTTCATGATCCAGTCAAAAGCTGATATTCAGAATATATGGCATTGATTGGTTAGTTAGTTAAACATAACGCACAATTTTAATGCTTTCTTTAAATGTGTCTGCATAATTTTTTCTAGCAGTAGTTTCCAATAGTTATTTTTAAAAAGTATGTATGTATTAGGGCTGCACGATTAATCGAATGCGATTGTCATGCGCATTTTGTTAGTAAAGCCGGTTCTGTAATCAGTTCACTGACAAGTTAACTATGAAAACTAAAAAGTTGATTATGAAATCGTTCGCGATAATGACAGCTGTTTGCATAGCTTCTCAGTGAACTACGGCTCTGTGAAGTAAATGCTGCTCCATCTGAAAGCATGTGAAAATACCACATTTAACTGTCGATATCGAAGAAGGTATACCATCGATAAATATCGATACGTTTTATCACCCAGGCCTAGTATATTCTATGTACAGTGGGTACGGAAAGTATTCAGACCCCCTTAAATTTTTCACTCTTTTTTATATTGCAGCCATTTGCTAAAATCATTTAAGTTAATTTTTTTTCCTCATTAATGTACACACAGCACCCCATATTATTTAAGGGGGTCTGAATACTTTCCGTACCCACTGTATGTATGTATTTTTCTTTTTTTAATTATTTAAATTACATTTTAAAATGTATTCTTATTTTATTCATTGATTGTCAATACTCTTCATTACCGGTTCATTGCTGGTAAAAAATCTAGAAGAAAATCTATCAATTGCTGGTATAAATAGACTGCAGTCTAGGTATAATTATTTATTTCATACTGCTATTATTTCAGTAATTTTAATAAAAAAATTGTAAATCTTGTGGACTGCAGCTTGTTATTAATGCTGATGTTTAAATTAACCAGTCAGTATAAAATAAATGTACAATAATTAAAATATAATTATTAATATAAAATAAAATCTAAAATAAACCAATTAAAGCATTTATTGTATTAATTAAAATGTACCTGTTTGAACTGAATTGTGTGTGTATGTATGTATGTTGTTATTAATTTAAATAAATTGACTTATTTTAATGTATTTTAATAATGTAATGTAACATAATTTCTAATCATTTTATTTAATTTTAATTCAGTTTTAAATTAATTAAAACACCATGACCATAGTTGACCTAAAAGTGAAAACTGGTTGTAGAAGAATTTATATGCAGACATCCACTATAGTGCTTGATAAGAACGCACTGCTGGTTTGCCTTATGTTACATGTTTCGTAGAGCAACGATGTGTGAAACAGTAGTCCTTTATTTACAGAGTGACAGTGAAGCTCATTATCTCCCAGAGTTCCCTAAGCTCATTAAAAATGTGCTTTTGATTGGCTGACATGATAAATGTCCAGCATGAACTACTCCTCTTCTGTCTCTCGACATCCTTTCTTTTTAATTCTACTTTACTGCTTAACTGGGATCCAGGGGCCACAGTCGCATCGGTCCATAAAGAGAGTTTTAGAGAGAGTGGCGCTCTGCGAGGTGCTGCTGTGAGGATGTTGATCTGGTCATGACGGTCACTCGCTCTCCACCAGGGGTTTTTCTCACACACGCCACTTTAAAAAGACAAGGTTAATTAGTTTCATCCGTGTTTTGCTCCCGTCTCATTAATGCGGGATATTCTGGACAGACCGCAGGCGGGAGCGCACAGATTACCTCTTCTGAATTGTTTTTCTTTGTATAATCAGATTTTAAAAAATTGTATGTTAGTGACAATAAGTGGATTTATCGGCCTTAATGATTTTCATGAAAGTGTATTCACTTTATTTTATGATGTACAATTTTTTCTTCTGCTCACCAAAGTTTCATTTATTTTATCAAAAATACAGTAAAAAAAGTAAAATTGTGAAAACTTATCACTATTTAAAATAACTGTATATTTTAAAATGTAATTTTATTCCTGTGATGCAAAGCTGAATTTTCAGCATTATTACTCCAGTCTTTAGTGTCACATGATCATTATATAGATGAACCATCATGAACATCATGAACATAAACCAACTGTCTGCATGACCTGATACGTGAAACACTGTGACCGCAGTATACATACAGTATGTGGCTATAAAGAATCATGACTGCATGCTGGCATAACAAGAGTATATTTCTCAGACATTTATGCAAACTTCTCATAAGTAAAACTCGAGTGCAGGTCAATTATATCAGTGGCATTTGCTCAATTGCTTAGTAGGCATACTACAGGACAGGGGTTGTTTTTAATGTAAAGCCATGTGAGAATAAAGGCTTTACTATACTTTCGAGTGCCTTGGAGGTAGCATTTTTTGCATATTTTTGATTTTAAAGTGTTAACAATACTAGGGTTGGGCCGATAGACTATGCCGATGGCTGACAGACATCACGATGTTAAGCTGACATCGTGATCCCCCTACCCCCACTCCCGCAACCCGCCGCATCCCAGTTCCGTGTTCGGAAAGGAAATGAAGTGTACTACGGAAACCCTAAAGGGAATAAATAGCCTATGAGATGGGAGGATAAAAAAAACATATTTCAATACTTTTTCTCGCAATTATATCATTGGGTAAGTATAGGCGACTGTATATAATTATAAGTATATAAACTGACATTAAAGTTTTCAAATATTGAAACCGCTTTCGATTGCGCGCTCTCATTTTACTTTCACTTTCACTTTTGAGATTTGCGATCACAAGGACTCTATACTATGGAGCGGCAGTACTTACCACACATTTGACAAAATTAGATGTTTGTCATTGGTGCTCAGGATTTGCAAATCATTCATCATCATCCTATCAGACATTTCTCCTTACTCCGTATATGTGCTAAGTGAACTTTCATGTACTGTAATGCAACAGGCTACCGCTAGCAAGCGGCTAACCTTTTAGTGGCTCTGTATAACGCGTTATTTGTTTCACGCTTCAGGCACACCCCTAACCCAGCCCCCCGATGTCATCGTCCATCACGATGTTTCACTGTAGACATCGTTTTACTTTGGTAATATGACTGAATATTCTATTTCTGACTGAAATAAGACAAAATGTAGTTATGTTTTGTTAAAAAATATATATTTTTTAAAACTACACTTTTTGCTTGTTTTCATTAATTTATTTAAATAAATTATTGATTTATTTATTTGGTTTATTAATGTATTTAAATTAATTTTAACGGTCTTATTTTAATTATTGTATTTAATAATAATGTAATAATTTATAATAATTTAATAATAATAATGCTGCTCACCTTAGCAAACACTGCTAATTAAGTGAGTCTGTATACGGACACACGTTATGAACCCGTTTTGCTGTATGCATTAATGAAACGATAATTTTGCTCAGGAAATATGGAGCTGCGAGGAAGCGGCATTGTCTCTCTGCCAGTTTTGTTAGTGTGGGTGTTTGCTGCTGTCTTGCCCCTTCACATCACATTCCTCTCTGTCTCAGAAGTGCTAACCCTCTCATTCAGGGAGATTCCCGCTGTTTCTCACTTCTGCCGATCTTCTCCTCGCACATCTCATTATCCTCTGCCCACAGCGAAACCTGCGCACCACCACACGAACTATAGGCACACGCCTGATACGCCAAATGCTCGAACCGCGATATAAATATGTGGCTAATTGCGCATCTCCATGTCAGAAGGAATCGATCAGAACAGCTAATGGTATTTTGAGATAATGGATGTTTTCTCCTTGTTGACTGTGATTTGAGACTGTTTTCACACTTGTTTCGATTGCACACTTTGATTCAGCCCCTCTTCATCTCTTTTGTCTCTTCTCATTGTATTAGCAGTGGTTGGTATGAGCAAATTCATGATGCAAGTAATTTCACAACTACTACTTGTTAGAAATGTATTTGTTTAAATGTATTTATTACATGTATCTATGTAAATGTATTTTAAATACATTTATTAATTTAAATGTATATTTTAAAATGTAATTGACAATTGTGTTATTTCTATTTCTATTCTATTATTTAAATTCACCAATTTCAAATTTTTTTGATTTTTGAAAACAATTTTTTTTTCAGTTTTTTTATTTTTATATTTATTTACTTACATTTAAGTATATTTAAATGCATATTTAAATCCACCTATTTCAGTTTGTTTTAGTTTTTTTATATATTTTTCAATTTGTGTAAATTTTTGTATTTCTTTTAATTAATTTGAATTAAATTGTATTAATTAAAATTTACCTGTTTAAATTTAATTATTTAAGTGTATTTATATTTATTTAAGTCTATTTAAATTTACTTGAATTAAATTTGATTAATTTTGAATTCATCTAAATATATTTAACTTAACGTAGTAATTTTTAGTAATTTAATGCTAATAATTGTTACATAGAATTTAAAGGGGTCATATGATGCGATTTCAATTTTTCCTTTCTCTTTTAGTCATTCTTTTATTCTAAGAATTTTATTTCATTTTAATACAGATTTTTAAACAATATTTAATTTCAATCATTAATTCAATGAATTAAATTTCATTGGATTGATTAAAAATACTGCATGGTTATGTTTTTCATAACACATTTGAGTTGATTTTTCCAGAAAATATGAGTCTGCTGCATTGTTTACATTCATGTGTAAAATTTTGATTTGATGGTTTTACTGTAATATAGAATAATGATCATTTGAGTCTGATGTTGCCCTAACTGTCTTCACACATGTAAGCTCGCTTCATTTCCTACATTTCCTACATGTCTTCTAGTATCCTTGACTCTATTATGGTAATTCTCCAAACACTCTGGAGCAATTATTTTCCCATTATTAAATTTGGGACCTGCAGAAGTTCAAGTGTACTCGGCCAATTAAAACGAAGCAATTAGACAGCAGGACTGTAGGTGCGTTGGCATCACGGATGCTGACCCGCTGCTGTGTGATAATGATGATGAACGGTGCGCGTCTGACCCGCTTCAGATTGGACATGACACAAACAGGCTCCGGGTCAGGTTTTAGGGCAGGTTTCAGTGATGGCGCTCTGTGCTGCTGGATCTGCGCTCGATGAAAACAAGATAATTAGTGCAAGTTTGCCTCCCTTCACAATTGTCCTCCTGTCAGAATAATGTGGCAAGTCTAATGAAGATCTTTCGAAACACTGCCGGACTTTGTGGAAATGTGTCAGGGTTTATAATTAGTGTGATATGAAGGCGAGTGTGTTTATAAATAATCATGGACAGGTAACAGAAAAAAAAGTGTTATGAAAGCAGAAAGTTCACAAACATTTGAAGTTGGTTTGTTAATAAATGTTAATGCTGCTGTTGCGTAAAAAGCAGACGGGGTTGTTTTGTTGATCAGAAGATGCTGAAAGCTGCTTGAAATATTATAAAAGAACAAATACAGAGGAAATACAGTATTTTAGCTTACAAGACTCGGCACACACAAAGCAGTAACAGTGCTTGAAATGCATGTCTGAAAATTAATGCATCATACAGGCTGATTTATTTACTTGGAGAGTAGCGGTTGTGACAGACATATACAGTATGGTAGCATAAAAATGTGTTTTTTAAATGTATATTCGTATCAAAATGCACAGGACATTCAAACACTGAATCGATGCAAATGTGTAATCTCGTCAGTTTTGATTGATTAATAGAATGCAAGAAATGTCATTTGTTTGTGAAATTAATATTTTCATGTGCATATAAATGAGCACGCACTTTTTTTTTTGCAAACTTAGTTTAATTATTTGAACCCAAAGGTTTTTTTAATATAAATGTCAGTTTTTTTTTTTTCCCAAACAACTTGTCAATTTAAAGGGATAGTTCACCCAAAAATGAAAATTCTGTCATTAATTACTCATCCTCATGTCGTTCTAAACCCGTAAGACCGCCGTTCATCTTCGGAACACAAATTAAGATATTTTTGATGCATTCTGAGAGCTCTCTGACCCTCCCATAGACCGCAATGTAAGTAACACGATCAACGTCCAGAAACGTAGCAAGGACATCAGTAAAATAATCCATGTGACATCAGGGTTTCAACCGTAATTTTACGAAGCTACGAAAATATTTTTTGCGAACAAAAGAAAAAAAATAACGACTTAATTCAACAATTTGTCTCCTCCGTGTCACCCTGGCGCCATTTTGAACTAGGGGTATGATTCTCGTTTCGGGTACGAGAGGTCCCGGGTTCAAATCCCAGACGAGCCCCAATTGTTACGTTCCCGTTTTATAGTTAATCTAGGGGAATTGAGGAATACATAACAAAATGAAAAGAAAGCCCACAGTGTTCTTTAGGGCTGGGACTGGGATGAGAGGCTCCATGTGGACTTTCCTTTCATTTTGGTAGGTATTCGTCAATTCCCCTAGATTAATTACAAAACGGGAACACAATGTAAACAGTGTCTGCTGTTCTGTGTCAGCACGCGGATGGCACCAGGGTGACGCGGAGGAGACGAATTGTTGAAAAAAATACGTTTTTTTTTTTTCTTTTGCGCACAAAATATTCTCGTAGCTTCGTAAAATTATGGTTGAACCCCTGATGTCACATGGATTATTTTACCGATGTCCTTGCTACGTTTCAAAAATATCTTAATTTGTGTTCCGAAGATGAACGAAGGTCTTACGGGTTTGGAACGACATGAGGGTGAGTAATTAATGACAGAATTTTCATTTTTGAGTGAACTAACCCTTTAACTGGTAGCCCTGAATTATTAAACTGGTTTCCAGAACTTACATTTTTTATTTTTTTTTTATTCTATATTAGATGTTATTCTATATATGAAATTTTTTTTATTGGCTCTCTTGGTTTACTTGGTAGCATCAGGGTGCTTTATATATATTAGGGCTGGACAATAATTCAATATCAATATGTATCGCGATATAATTTTTTTCAATAACGGTGATA
>NW_015537963.1:569714-570223 GCF_001515605.1 Sinocyclocheilus anshuiensis
TATATATATATATCTCTGTTATAGCTAATTATTGTGTGGGAATTTACAGCATAATGAACATGGAATTTGCAGGAATTATTAAAAATGTGCCTCAATTTTGCACTGGACTTCAGGCCGTTACAGATGTTGTTTTATTGCACAAACTAATGTTGTATGTTTTTTGTCTGTCTGTAGCTTCAGCTTCATCAGGCTTGTTTCTACCTGTTGTCTGAATTTATGAACCGTGTAGTAGAACTCTCTCATCATGATGATATCGCATCTCTTCATCAGCCTCTTTTCCGCGTTCCCCATTTCTACGGCATTTCAAGCATGTCTCTCTTTCTCTCTCTCTCTCTCTGTTTTGTCATACTATAACACTTATATCAGAAAGAGCTTTATTGCCAAGTATGTTTGCACATACAAGGAATTTGTTATAGTGTCACAAGCTTCCAGTACACGGAGACAACAACAACACACAGATAATAAAAATGAGATGTGAATAAAATACACATGCATAAATATAAACCACA
>NW_015537963.1:570596-573804 GCF_001515605.1 Sinocyclocheilus anshuiensis
TTTGGAGCTCCTACATTTTTGACTGTGCTCCTAAATTTTTTAAGTTAGGAGCACACGCGCTCCTAAAAAGAAAAATAAGCGTAGAGCCCTGAATATGCATTAATTTTCGGCATGCATGTTGTATTCAGATAACATAATACTTTTGCTTAGATGTGCCGTATACAACCAGAGCACACTGCATGAAATACTGTATCCCACAATGCAATGCACTTAACTTCACTTATATTACCAGGCAAATAATTTTTATTTTATTTTATTTTATTATACTTCAAGTTAAACGAAATGAAAATGGGATTTTTTAAAATTAATATTATTTGTGTTCTATTTTATAATAATAATAATAATAATAATTTATACATTTAGCAGACGCTTTTATCCAAAGCGACTTACAGTGCATTCAGGCTATACATTTTTTACCAGTATGTGTGTTCCCTGGGAATCGAACCCATGACCTTTTGCGCTGCTAATGCAATGCTCTACCACTGAGCCACAGGAACACATTATTTACTTATTTAATTTTTTATGGTTTTGGTTAACTAAAATAACCCTGATATGCACATAATAAGGTCATGTAATTGTTCAGCATCTTGCTATTTTATTTTATTATTGCATACTGTTTCACATACTATTATTGAAAAAATAGTAGGCAATATTCAGTATCCTTCTAGTGAATAAGCATCTCTCATTCTCTGTCCACCCTAAATAAAATACAGAAATAGGCCTATTTAGCATCGGTGTTAAATTTCAGGTTAATTGTAGGGGCTCAGTGTGGACAAACATGACCGTCTGATCGGTAATGAATTTGAGCTGAAATCTGTGATTTCTGGCTCACACTTCAGTTGGGATTGGGAGGCTCTTTTGTTTCATCCGAGTCCAAATGAATGTGATCAGAGCGCTTTCTCTGGTCTGCAAACCCCAATTAAACATCAGGAAAAGAAGCTCATGATGTTTTTCCTCATTCCACTGAAAGCAGGGCACGACTTGTGCTTTAGTTACCAGTATGCACATGTTAGTGTGTGTGTGTGTGAGAAACACCGGTGCAGATGTTAAGTTTTTGTGTAGTTTTTTCAGCTCTAGACAGTGAGGATATATAGCTGACTGTGGTCATACTGACAGCGTTGTTGATGTCTTGCATGTGATTGTGTATGTGCAGAAGTTTGTGCAAACCAAAAACCTGCTCTCAGCTTTAGATGACTCATCTTTGAATGCATATTGCACACAAAAACAGCAAGAGCCTTTCCAAACTAGTTGCTTTTTATTGTGTTGTTCAGATGGCCTCATGACAATTTATTTTAATGTTATTTTTTGTGTTTTATAGTGTTGTCACGGTACCAAAATTTCAGTATTTGGTACCAATACCAGTGAAGATCCACGGTTCTCTGTACCAATTTCGGTACCAAAGCAAAACACAAAAACATGCTAATTTAAAAATTTGAATATACTTTCATTTAATCCAAACTGTGTACATATTTAATTTTAAAGGGCTTTTGAAAACCTAGAGTTATTCAGCCAAGAATAACAACTAAGTTAGCTAAAAAAAAGCCCAGAACTGCTTTTCTGACTGATATGACACAAACAATGTTAACCATTTGTACATTCTCTAACACGTATATTTTAGATTCACAATTAATTTAAAAGCCTCTGGTGTGTAAAAATAGTAAATATCATCATGTCCTCCTGTTTTTTTTACCCTAATAAAAGTTATAGGAGCATTAAATAATTAATAAATAAACGTCATTCTAATGCTCATTTAATTAGCGTTAGCTGCGCTTATGCTAACGATTAACTACTCTAATAACATCGCACTGTTTGAGCGATTACATGAGACAGGATACGGATTGTAAAATTGTACTCTTTCTTTTAACTTACCTTCGGATGTTTAGTCATGTTTATTTTGTGCTGAAACTGGTATTAATGTGGAGGAGATGATCAGTTCACGTGTTAAGAATAAGAAAGTTCAAACTTAAGAATAACAAGGACTCTGACAAAAACTGCCTTTCCTGGTGTTGGTTGTGACGTGACGTGGAATAGAGCGCTGTACATTCACACCCACAATTCCTGCCGGACCTGAGACTCGAACTCGCAACCTTTGGGTTACGAGTCCGACTCTCTAACCATTAGGCCACGACTTCCCCACGACTTGAGTGTAGTACTCCCACATTGCACTTTTAACTCTTGTCTTCCTCTGTGCATCCATCTACAATAAGGGTAATATAAAGAGAGCGTTAAAAGTGCGGCCACTGTATACTTCATGATTAAGCCTATGAATACTGTACTACAGCTGAACAGTTTGCGGAAATGTAAGTATTTGGCTTCAATAATTTACATGTTAGAAATATATGTGTAATAGCATAACCTCTCATAATTCCTCATTAATTGTTTTCTGATTACTAAAACATAACCTACAATAGTAGAGGTGACTATTCAATTCATCATCTAATTCACATCAACGGATTAACTTAAAAAATGTATATAATAAGTGTAAATAATTTAATTGTCTTCATAGCTATATTGTAGAAGTTGTTAAGAAGACTGCAACTATTTTCATGAAACTATAACACTAATAGCCTTTTACAGGCACACTTAGTTCAATAGCCTATTGAAATGTCTTGGCCTATGTGACACTAGAAATTTCAGTTAGTTTTAATTTACAGTACAGTGCAAATGAAGGCATAAATCAGTTTAATTTATCTTTTAATCAAATGAGAGAAACTTTATTTTTGGCAAAGGGTTTACTATTAAAATTAAAACATGGAAGAAATAGCGTATTATGTGATTATTTTTTTAAACAAAAGTTGTAATAATTGTTGTAGTAGTATTATGTATATCAAAGTGCACCACAGTAATATATTTCTGATAATTTCTTTAAGCTAACCCGAACTTATATTTTGACGGGTTGCCATGAGGACCTTTTTAAGTTTCTGTAGCCTATGTAAGTGTTTCCCATACATTGATTTATTTGTGGCGCCCGCCACAATATCAAAACTGACCGCAACAAATGGATTTTCTAAAAGGCTTTGACTTCGTTGAATAAACATGAGCACTGCACCTTTCAAAATTGAAACCCGGTGTGGGCGTTTTTATATCACTGTATTTCTGAAGGAACCCGACTGTCTTCAGAAAATTTTGTTTGTCATTTTCATTTCATCTTGCAATATCTGATAAAGCAGCATTTGTGAGTGGAGCGCTGCTTTGTGTACAGCGTTAC
>NW_015537963.1:573857-574351 GCF_001515605.1 Sinocyclocheilus anshuiensis
GATCTCTACCACTCCGACAGCGCCTCTTGCTGGCAGAGAATGAATTTGCATATATATGCAGCCACAAATAGAGTGTAAAAGTCTGTGGAAAACACTGCGATAGTTTTACTCAAATGAAACTGTCAAATGATCATGGAGTGACTCTCAGAGGGAGTCAGAGCAGTTCTGGAGATCTTGTTCATGTATTTATGTCCTCATGTATTGAGACGACAGAAGCTGAAATCATCGCAAGCGTTGCACACTTTGTGTGTAGAAAACAAAACCGCGCGTCTGTACCATTTACATACACAGAGACACGCAGAACATGCAGGATTCATATTTAAATATTATTTTTGCGGCTTAATATTTACAGATACTAGTCCATATCGCGACTCTATTTAAGTGTACTGACCTACTTTTAGCGTGTTTCAAAAGTTTCAAAAGTAATCGGCGAATCGGTTTTGAAAATGAACGATACCGATAATCATAAAAATGCTTAATATCAGTAATATCAG
>NW_015537963.1:576190-580800 GCF_001515605.1 Sinocyclocheilus anshuiensis
ACAGAGTGGTGAGTTCTGACAGGCTGCATCAGAGCCAGTTAGCGTGTTTCAAAAGTAAGTTATTTTATCGGCGAATCGGTTTTGAAAATGAACGATACCGATAATCATAAAAATGCTTAATATCAGTGCTGATAATCGGTCGACCCCTAGTTTCTAGGTTTGCAAAGTCAGAAGACCCCAATCCCATGTCTCTAGCATGCTAGACCCTCAATACGGCCCATGATCCTCCCTCACTTGTAGGTTTATGGCTGATTCAATCAGGTGAAAACTTTAAGTTCAGTTGTTTAGAAAAAATAATAGTAAACTATACCTTTATGTCTGTAGCACAAATGCCTCAGGGTGAGATACACCATGAAGTTTAATACTCCGAGTTCAGGGTTTGTCCAAACACTGCTGATAAACTGCAGGATGGACCAGACTTTATAGCGACACTGAAATGTCTGGCTAAGTGAGACAATAAAATCCTTTATTACACTTCCAGACCTCAAAGAGAAGCTCTCGACCCCCTCTTATGTTATAAAACCTTCCCAGCTCTCTGAAACTGATGAAGTTTTGCTCGAGCATCTTCGTTGTGTCATCCATTCTGTTTGAAATTGTTCAACCTCTGCCTTATTCTCAGCGTCTTTTGAATCCAAGCGTCTCTCTTTCTCCTCTGCTCAAGTATTCCTGCTCTCTATGCTATGGGCGGCTCACGCAACCTGGCTGTAATGGCCGGTTATTTTCTGACTGGAGTTACTCCTCATCATCTACGGCCAGATATCTGACATTATTTTATCATTCCTTTTGTGTGCTTTTGACTCAGTGACTTCAATAGGGCCGCGCACATCTCATTCCCTGCTGTTATGGAGTGCTTTACAGATAATGCCCATGTTTTAGCCCTTAAGACCGGCCGCTCAGACCGTTTTCTGTGGTGCCTCTGCAGAGCTGATGTAAACCACAATAAAATGTCCCAATGGTTAGTTTTACTGTTTCATATTTAACTATCATTTAAACTAGGGCTGCACGAGCTGCGCAAAACCACGTTCATATTCGCGCGATTTTTTGCGCAGCTAGTCAGTGTACAACGGCTCTGTGTAGTTAATGCTGCTCAATGTGAAAGCACGCACGTGATGGAGATTTACCGCTGATTACAGAACCGGCTTTCTGACAAGATGCGCGTTAAATATTGCATGCGATTTATCGTGCAGCCCTAATTTAAACCGTATTTGATTATCATGATTAGAAAACTCGCTGTAAATAATGGAGCTGGAGTGACTGCGGTTCTGCACACTGAGTGGCAAAAAGACTGAATGGCATCATTGGTTTTCAGCGTGAATGCTGCGACAGAACGCACAAATCACACAAATACTAATGTTTTTTGGTATAAAAGAAAAATCAATAATTTTGACCCATACAATGTACTTTTGGCTATTGCTACAAATATACCCGTGCAACTTAAGGGTGTGTTCACACTTGTAGTTCGGTTCGTTTGGTTCTTTTGGTCCGGACCAAAAAGGAAAATGATACATTTGTATATATTGTGATGGAACTCACCGAATACCCCAAACAAAAAGTGCGTTAGACTTAAAGCGGCACTGCTGGTGTATGATATCAAAGCATCCATTAACCGATCGGTCTGCTCAGTGCCGCTTTAAGTCAAACACACCTAATGCTGTCTGCTGGACTAAGCACGCTCATTCTTGCATGTACATATTTTATTTTCACCACCTGCAAACTCACAAGGAGCTCATAAAGGGCAGTTTACCTCATCGTTGCTCCACGTTTGCCCTCTGCTCAGTTTGTTTTGGTTACACCGTGTTGTCAAATCATGTCGCATAGCGTCGCATCTTGTCATTACTTCCTGTTTTTGGTTCGTTTAGAACAGTGATCCTCAAATCTGGCTCGCGAGATCCACTTTCCTGCAGAGTTTAGCTCTACCCTAATCAAACACACCGGAGTTTGCTAATCAATGTCTTCAGGATCATTAGAAAATCACAGGTAGGTTTGTTTGATTATAGGGTTGGAGCTAAACTCTGCAGGAAAGTGGATCTCGCGAGCCAGATTTGAGGATGTTTCAGTTCATTTTAGTGACGCGTTTCAAACAGATATGCGCGGAGAATGAGAAAGCACAATGTTTTGTTGATATTGTGAGTGTACACAAATAAAAGTAGACCCTTTACAGATTGAAATGCTGTATTACTCTTATATGTACGATCAAGTATGAAGGAGCATTTTAGTTCTTTTCGCTGTCAACATTCAAATCTACAAAAAGTTCCGCAGCCAGAACTGTCGACCCCAGGGGGTTAATGTCTTCAGGATCATTAGAAAATCACAGGTAGGTTTGTTTGATTATAGGGTTGGAGCTAAACTCTGCAGGAAAGTGGATCTCGCGAGCCAGATTTGAGGATCACTGGTTTAGAAGTAATTGGTCTGTGTTGTGTTCATATATCACTCAAATCGCACCAGAGTTCATTCACCGCTTGTTTGGTGCGCCCCAGGGTTCGGATGGCAGCATTCACACTTACTCAAACGAACCGCACTAACAGAGCAATCGCACCAGAGTTTGTTTTAATCGAATCAAACATGACAAGTGTGAACACACCTTAAGACTGGTTTTATAGTCCAGGGTCATATATACTAAAATTGGTAACAGTGGCTAAAGGTCTGATCAGTTTGGTTACTATAATCGTGATATGAAACGTTCATAGTGTTTCATCTCTAGCCTGTGGTTTAGATACAGGTTTGGAGGGCAGGCGAGTGACTGCAGCTGGTGTCTGTGTCCGGCTCAATGGGCTCCATTCTCTCAGAGCCAGGCTGGAAGAGAGGCGACTAAAGCGTCTGCTTTCTCTCTCGGGGGACACGGGTGCCTCTAGGGGCCTGAACTTCCTGTCAGAGTCGCATACACACGGGTCTTCTCATGCTGCTCTGATCCTCTTTGTGTGTCTCCCATCCTCACTTCCTCTCTCTGTTTAGTCTTCTTCCTTCAGTTCTGATCCAAAACCCAGTGAGCTGCACAACTGAACAATGTTTTTATCCATTTTATTTGATTTATTTTTTATATATTTAATTTTATTAAAATTAGTATTTTTTATTATTTTATTTGGTTATCGCAAATAGGTTCAGGATGCTAAGATTTTTATGCCTTTTATTTATAGTTTTATTATCTCAATAGTGTCAGGATGCTATTTTTATTTTTTATAATTTTTTTTTAGTTTGTTGTTTTATTTCATTTGCTTGCTTGTTAATCTCAGTAGCATCATGATGGTAATATTCATTTTATAGTATAATAATATTTTGTGTGTTTTAATTTTTTTTTATACATTTATTTATTTTTATTTTATTTTATTTTATTTTTTTTACTTTTTATTTTATTTGCCCTTTGTTATTCCAATAGTCTAAGGGTACAATTTTTTTTTATTTGTTTATTTAATTTACTCACTTGGTTATCTCAATGTTGTCAGGATTATTATTAATATTTTAATTTAATATTTATTTATAGTTTTTTGCTCACTTGGTTTTCATTCGTAGCATCAGGATGTTAATATTTTGCTTTACAAATAATTCATTGTAGTTTATTAATTGATTGATTGATTGATTGGTTTCTATCTCTGTAAAATAAAGATCCTGCCTGAGAAGGTTGCTGTCTATGTAGACAGACACTGAGGTGGCTCACTTTTTTCCTCAGTTCCTCTATTTCACGCTGTAAAGTTCTCTTATATAATAAATAACCTGTAGTGGTTGTGCATTACTGGGGTGTGTTTAGCCACCTGTTAGCTAGGCTTTGTGATTGCAATCACAGCAGTCTGAGCTGAGCTCAAATGATCATTTGTGTGTTTATGTGTGCGTTTCCTCGAGTGTGTGTGCGTCAGTGTGAGAAAAAACTCAGAGAGATGTCATCTGGTACAGTGTTCTTCCTACTAAGATAAGAGCAGAATCTGTGGCAGTTTGTGACTCGTATGCACATTAGGGACATATTCTCAACCATTTCCTTTTCCTCCTTTCTCTAGGCATTACTCGGCTCTCCTATCGTAGAAGTGTCTGACTCTCCATATATTGTTTGTTGTGTAATTGGATTGGCTTCTTGTGGGGCTATCAGAATGGCAGCATATGGGATTTGATGTGCGGTTCTGGTTGTCTGGAGCGTGTGCAGATGAGTGGAAGCTCTGCTGGCTCATGGCTTTTTCAAGTTTGTCTGACTTAGTTGGGATGCCATGTATATGTATATAGTCTGTAGAAATGTTTAATGTGTATGCAGTAATTAAAGCTCTGTTAGATGGAGAGAAATGTGTGCGTTCAGTACATTCATTATCTAAAGTCATGATGAGCATTACCTCTGTGTGTTTTACAAGATTTTTAAAAATATATTTAAAAGAAGTGTCTTATGCTCGCCAAGGCTGCATTTATTTCATTAAAAATACACAAAACAGTAATATTGTGAAATTTTATTTCTATTAAAAACAACTGTTTTCTATTTCAATATATTGTAAAATGTAATTTATTCTTGTGATCAAAGCTGAATTTTTAGCATCATTACTCCAGTCTTGATTCTTCAGAAATCATTCTAATATGCTGATATCATTCTAATATGCTGATTTGCTGCTCGAGAAACATTTCTGATTATTATCAATGTT
>NW_015537963.1:580827-585986 GCF_001515605.1 Sinocyclocheilus anshuiensis
TATATATATATATTTATATATATATATATATTTTTTTTTTTTTCAGGATTTTTTGATGAATAGAAAGTTAAAATAAACATTTATTTGAAAATTTTTTTTAGTACAGTTTATTTGAAAAAGAGATGCATATTTGCTGTACAAACACATTAATTTCTTTAAAAATAAATACATAAATAAAATAAATAAAAACCTTACTCTCCCCAAAACTTTTGAACTGTAGTAGTGTAATGGAAATTAAAAATAACATTAGAAATAATATTTAGAAATATAATAAAATTAGAAACAACAACAATAATTAATACTAAAATTTCTAAAACTTAAAAATAAATTAATGTACATTAGAAATGTATATAAAATGTAAAATCTAATAAAAATCGCAAAAACAAATGAAAATGGCTTAAATTAAAATGAAAATGCAATTCATAAAATATAGGCTAATTCAAAATATGAATAAATTCTATAGTAATATTTTTCTTACGAGCTCAACAATTGTTGATTAACATTCAGGTCTGAAATGTCATGTGGCAGTTATTTGCTTGTGTTTATCTGAGCTTTTTTCTCTGTTGTATAGTTTAGTAACTTATAATTATTGGTTCGTATGTGTGTGATTGCAGGCACACAACACATTTCTCAGACTCGCCGTCTGAAAGGACGTGCACTGAAATGTTTTTGTCATGATGTGCTGCAGAGGTGTTCAATTCAGATTCAGAGAAACCAACGGAGGGAGAGAGATTACAGAGAGAAACGGCTGCTTTGTGTTTCTGTTTGAAAAGGCCCACGGTGAGAATGTTGTGTAATTACTCTCTCTCTCTCTCTCTCTCTCTCTCTGTGAGAGACTCTGAGTCAGCCGAGAGAAACAGCGTGTGTGAGAATGAAGGTGAGAGTCTGACAGAGACTCAAATAGAGACAGTAATTAACCCTCACAGGTCTCGCTCTCTATCTGTCGCTCTCTGCTCATTCTCTGCTGTCTCTCTATCACGGGGTCATCAGGCCGTTCAGGGTTGCTAAGAAACACTGCATGAACGCCATAGACAGCGTCCGGGAAGATGAACACACCGGTAAAACTCGACTCATGGAGCGTCCGTCTGTTTACTAAAGGCATCACACACTTCCTGAAGGAAATACCAGTGTTTGCAGGGCTGCAATGAGTGTTAAGATGAATATGGATGGCGATTTTAAAGTAATTAAAGTAGTTATTCACTGAAAATCGTGATATAAAGCATTCAAACACTTTGCATTGTCATGATATTTTGGGTGCTTGTATGTGTCATACTGGAGGTGGTGTTTATTGCTGAGCTGCTATTGTTTGTTGTGTGGTTAGTTATTGCATTGCTGCAGCATCTATAGCTCTCTCCCTCACACACACACCAAGCAGAAATTGATGCCTTGTGTCTCACTACAGTGTTTTATGTTCTCTGTCTGCAGCAATCTATAACTATGACGCTCGCAGTGATGAAGAGCTGTCCTTACAGATCGGAGACACTGTACACATTCTGGAGACTTACGAAGGTGAAACACACACACACACACACACACACACACACACACATACACACACACACAGATTCTTATGTTGTAAGTAACTAAATGTGACACAGCAAAGCATCAATATGAAACAATGATTGTTCAAGCTCAACCATTTAAACCTTCACCAAGGCTATTTTAAGGAAGATTATGGGGGAAAATATTAATAACTACAAAGTATTGTATTTTATTTTTATTTTCTCATTTTCTTTTTGTCTTTAATTTTATCTTTTTTATTTTATTATTTTACTTTATTTTGCTTATTTTATTTTACTTTACTTTTATTTTATTTTGAATTATCTTATTTTATTGTATTTAATGTGGATTGTCCCTCTTTATTTTTTGATGTTTATGTCATGTTTATACCTTGAAAATGACAAAATTATTTTGGTTTGAGAGTTGCAAAAATTGCAAACCTCATTTACAATAAATCACTTAAATCATCTTAAATCAGCTCTTATAATATTTACATTTCTTTAATTAAAAAAATTACATTGCATTAAATTACTTAAAAAAAAAACAACATATCAATAACTACAAACCAAAATTTGGTCCAGGATTGGGGAGTGATTGGTAAACAGTTTCCAGATTTTATTTACCGGGTTTATGATCCAAAACCCAGTGAGCTGCACAACTGAGCAATGTTTTATGTATAATATGCAATGAAAGCTGTAACAAACAATTGACCGTGAAAATATTCTACATTATACCTTGTTTTAGGCAGCATTTTTTATTTTTTTATTTAATTTAAAACATTTTTTAAATTTTATTTATTTATTTATTTTTGAATTCTATTTGTGGATTGTCTGTCTTTATTTTTGGACGTTTACTTTTAATCCTTGAAAATGACAGTCACACATTATATTTGTAAATTGTATTTGCAGTTGCAAAAATTGCAAACCTCATTTAAAATAAATAGAACTTAAACCAGCTCATATAATATTTAATTGTCCTTGACATTTTCTAAAGGTTAAGTACCACATCTTAGCAATCATTTGCTGAGGAAGGGAAAAAAACATACTTCTACTCTTTATTTTATTATTTTTAAGAGTTACACACTCTATTTAGTACCCCATTTATGTCAAGTCCTCCCTGTTGCCCATTCATTTCACCTCATGTCACCTCTCACCTTTTTAGGACACAGATATGTCATCATAAAAGCTTTCCTCTCTCCAGTCTCAGCCGATCTCAAAAATACACACTTCAGTGTTGAATTATTTGTTCATACCTTGCAGACATGCCCACCGCCTCACTTTGTATCTCCAGGAGATTTATGAAACATGTCTTTTATAATCTCAGAATATTGTTTTCTAGTTGTGCTGTAGGGACACAGTGGCGTCTCTTTGTAATCTAATTGTTGGCATTTCCGTCTGACTGCTGTGATATTTCTTGCTCTTAGGATGGTATCGAGGGTATCGGCTGAGGAGAAAATCGAAGAAGGTGAGTTACTGTATGAAACGCTTCCAGAGTACAGTCAGCTTTCTTGTTTAATACAATCATTCAACAGGCCTCAACTGGAATGTTTCCTTTCTTTCGTGTTTTCTGATGTGTTCCTGTATGTCCAGGGAGTGTTTCCGGCTTGCTACATGCATCTGAAAGAGGCCACAGTTGATGGCAGCGGGTCAGTATGTCCATTCATATTCCTAAAAAAATTGCAACTTGCTGAATAGGACAGAAAGCATTAGCAACATCTTAGCAGACATTACTGAAGCTCTTTAATGAAACCAACTTGTTTCAGCCAGATTGCAAATCCTTCACAGAGAAGGCAATCCCAGGATTTGGTGTGACGAACTCAGTGGGAAAAATGTTGACTATAAATCTGCTTATGTTTCATTCTGTACTCAAAAGCATCAGAACTAGATGTAGTTTAGTTAAGAGCAGTGCAGATTTAGAGTATTGTGACATTAGCTTATTAGCCTATGTATTTGTGAATATTTTATTTTTTATTTTATTTTATTTAATTTTTTTATTGTATTCTTTATTTTATTTTATTTTTTTATTTATTTTATTTTATATTTTACTTTATTATTTTATTTTATATTACTTAGTTTTATCTTATTTTTTCTCTTTTTATTTAGCTTTTTTATATTTTTTCATTTTATTTTATTTTATTTGTGTTTGTTTGTTTTTTTTATTTCAGTATTTTATATTATTTTTTGCTTATATTTTTGTTTTGTTTATCGTTGCTACAAATTACATATTCATGCAAATAATTATTTTAAAATAATATATTATGCAAAAATGGCAAACATCATAAAAATATACTTATTTCATTTATCCTTAACATTTTCTGGTTAAATACCACTTCTCAGTGATCATTTGTTAAGACAAAAAGTTCTTCTCTAATTCATTTTCTTTTTAAATATTGTTTTATTTTATTAGCCTGTTTATTTGTGAATTTTTATTTTGTTATTTTATTTTTTGTTTTTGTTTTGTTTATAATTGTCTATTTTTGTTTGTTTGTTTAATGTTGCTAACAAATGCAAAATTGTAATTTTTAGCAACTAATGCAATTAATGTTCATTTTACATGAGGTTTGCCATGTTTTGCATATTTAATATTTATATAATAAATTTATCCTTGACATTTTCTGAAGATTAAGTACCACCTCTTAGTGATCATCTGCTAAGAATAAAGTCTCATTTGCTAAGAAAAAAATCTTCTCATATATTTAATTATTTTGAAGAGTTTGGCAATTTATTTAGTACCCTATTCATGTAAAGACCCACAGACTCCATGTTCCCCCAACATTTCTGTCACATCTCACCATTTTCAGACCTTTAAACACCAGTATTTCCTTATCTGACCTTGTGAGTCTCTACTATGGTTAGGATGCTGTTTTTGACGGCAGTTCCCTATGTAGGCAGCTCACTATATTTTGGAATATCCGCATTAAACTTTACACACCTTTGCTGCATCTGAAGATCCTGTTACTTCTGTTATTGGTCTGATTATATCAGCTTTGGTCCAGCCTGAGCACAGCTCACAATATACTTCCCATAGACGTCTTACTAAAACAAGTTAGCGCTCCAGCAGCCCATTGCTGGGCTAATGGGAGATTTTGGAGTCTGAAATAGGTTTTCAAGAGTGGTTCAGGAATATAATACACATGAGTGAGTGCTGGTTTGGTGTGAGTGTGTAAGAGTAATTGGAATCGTGAGCAAAGCCCAGCTCAGATTTCATAAGCACTGTTTTGATGACTGATGCTGGTAATTCGTTTTCATTGGCATGAAGGGATCTGAATGACTCAGGGTCCTCAGGAGCCTGTAGTAAGCAGGAATTACTGACGTGGATGCAGTGAGATGCAGTTAAACAGCCTATTGTTTCCCACACAAGCGATATTCTTGGAAAACTCCTTCACTTATTGTGCTGTTTCTGTTTTGCACTCTATCACTGTTCTTTTAGACAAAAGGAGACGGTTATTCCTACCGAGCTTCCGCTGGTTCATGAGGTCACAACTACGCTGCGAGAATGGGCGGCAATATGGAGGGACCTATATGTGGTAAGCT
Source organism: Sinocyclocheilus anshuiensis (assembly GCF_001515605.1). Taxonomy (NCBI): domain Eukaryota; kingdom Metazoa; phylum Chordata; class Actinopteri; order Cypriniformes; family Cyprinidae; genus Sinocyclocheilus; species Sinocyclocheilus anshuiensis. The sequence continues at coordinate 585,861 of NW_015537963.1, forward strand.
TGCGTTTATTCCAAATTTGAGTATTATCTCCCAAAAGTTGCATGTTCTTCCTCTGCACACTTAAAGGGTGATGCGATTTAAATTTTTCCTTTCTCTTTGGAGTGTTACAAGCTTTTGGTGCATAAA
>NW_015537963.1:586496-586702 GCF_001515605.1 Sinocyclocheilus anshuiensis
GATGTGGGAAGATTTGCATAACACCGCCCAAATGTTCACGCAAAGAAAGAAGGCGTAACTTTTATTCTGGCTGTAATATTGTTGTTGCCGCCACCGCCATGTCGTGCAGATGCTGTGTGCTTCGTGTGTGTTTGGTCTTCCAAAAGAGAACGATATCTGCTTCGTCATGCCTAGAGCTGATCCGTGCTGGTCGCTGAGGAAATACA
>NW_015537963.1:586746-588953 GCF_001515605.1 Sinocyclocheilus anshuiensis
CTTATCTTTCAATTTTTTCTTTTGAATTTTTTATTTAATGTAAATTTTGTCTTTTTATTTATTTATTTTATTATTATTTTTTTTTTTTACTTAATATTTATTCCTTGAACACAAATCATAAATCAATTAAACATTGAACATCAATCTGTTTTTCACCATGAAAATATTCTTGTATGCTGGGTGCACACACACACACACACACACACACACACACACACAATTAAAAAAGTGTATTCTATAAAATATGCATGTGTAGTATGAATGCAATCCGGCCATGCTGGTTTTGTCATGTGACCTGTCAGTTGCATCACATCTCCACTATTTATAAACCTTTTCCCATCACTGATACTAAAGTGTCCATCAGATGCACACTTCAAAATCTTGCCATATGTAGTAGGTCATCCGGGTATTTTTTGGCCACTTTTTATGAATACAACACATTTGGACATCCCACTCAATTGACGCTGCTTTTTGCATACTAATATATTAGGGAAATAGACAACATGAGCTTAACGACGTAGTGTTTTGATGACAACACATCGCAGTGACATCACAGAGCAAAAACACTCATCTGCTGAGACACATTGCAATTTTCTCTAATAAATCTGATCCTTTTCACCTGGGGGCAAGATGTTGAAAAGCTCTGACGTGATATGCAAGTTAAAAATTAAAGTTAGTTTACAAACCTTTTTGAAAAGTGTCTCATTGACAGTTTATAAACTCTTTTAATTGCATAAGCAAGCAATATGACACTCTGGGGCTGTTTGTCTACAGTGATTAAGAGCATCGTGCCTTTATGCAGCAGCATGCGCTTTGACTAATTAATTAACACACATTGCAGGGTTTTAACCAGACTTTGTTTTCAACAGGGCGACAAGCGTGAGATGTTCAACACGGTCCGAGACATGATCTACGACTTGATTGAGTGGCGCTCCCAGATCCTGTCCGGCACGCTCCCGCAGGACGAGATGTCCGAGCTCAAACAGAAAGTCACCTCTAAGATGGACTACGGGAACAAGTATGAACACACACACACACACACACACACACACACACACACAAAAGCTGCTGATTCGTGCTGATCGGGTCGTGTTGGAACAGGGAGAGCGTGAGCTGGAAGTCACGACTGCAGTCCGTTACATAAAATCTGACTTTTAATGAGAGCGTTTATTGGTCTTCATTTTTATTCAGGGTCTGTTTTTGCTGTGAAGGGTCATTGTGAAAGATTTTCAGCACTTTATGCGCTTTCATTTGGGGAAGAAAAGACTCGTTATTAATCAGCGGTGTGTGCTGTTATTCATACTTGGAGTTAAAAGCTTAATTCCTTAACCCTAAGTATTAAATGGTGATGCTATTAGATGATTCTCACCTGGCAAACCAAAAAACAAGTAGACTTGCATTGAAGGACCAGTAAGTTCTATATGCCCAGAACACTCCACAACACGTGGTGGTACATTTTTGCATGTGCAGGCATTTTCAGAAAATCTTCAAAAAACTAAAAAAAAAAAAAATTAAAGAGTTTACCGAAAAATGAACATTTGCTATTAATTAACTCACCTTCAGGCCATCCAAGATGTAGGTGACTTTTTTTCTTCAGTAGAGCAGTAAAGAAGATTTTTAGCTGGAACCGTGGTCCTTGGTGGTTCATAAAATGCAAGTCAACAGCTACTGGCACTTTGAGAGTAAAAAAAAAGCATATCAGGGAACACAAAATGAATACCTGTGGCTCCTGACGATATACTGAGATCTTATGAAGCGAAACGGTTGGTATGTGCTAGAAACTGAACATTATTTACAACATTATTACCTGTAAAACAGAGCCTCAAGCAAACGGCCTTTGTTCAGCAAAAAGTCTTTGTTAAAGCATTATAAGCCATGAACCAAACCAACCAGCTGCAAGGTGAATCACAACATTACAATTCACCAAAAACATCGCACAAAAAAACAAATAACGTAACTGAATTACGGGGAAAACTGAATCCCCACCATTCAACATGTGCTTAAGGTCTGTGTAGAGGATGTGAACCGGGTCTTCAGGAAGCAGAAATCTAGGAAAGCTTCAGGCCCAGATGGTGTTTCACCTGCCTGTTTAAAAGTCTGTGCTGACCAGTGGTGGACGAAGTACACAAATCAAGTACTTGAGTAAAAGTATAGATACGTATAATAAAATATTACTCCAGTAAAAGTAAAAGTACTCAGTTTTCAAT
>NW_015537963.1:588980-589529 GCF_001515605.1 Sinocyclocheilus anshuiensis
TTTTTTTCCTATACTTCTATTTCTGTATATAGTACATTATTAAATTTTTCTAATTTTTCTTTTTTTATTATATTAGTGTTATATTACATCCCTACTGTGTTATTCCTATGTATGTCTGCACTATGTTTGTACTTTCTTCTACACTGGAAGCTCCTGTCGTCAAGTCAAATTCCTTGTGTGTGTAAACATATTTGGTAATAAAGCTCTTCTGATTCTGATTCTGATTCTGAATTAAAAATGATGGTGAAAAATAATTATATCTATAGAAATATATCTTATATCTATAGATTATATATATAGAAAGTTTATATGAAGTTTATTGTTAAATATACATAAATGTACAATGTAATATTTAAGTATTTTGTTTTTACTTGATTTGCTTGCTGCAACTCTGATTAGCGGGATTTTATGTTCAGCATCATGGGTAACGTAATTTTTCTAATTCAGTTGTTAAATTTGATTTATTTTTAAATAATGTGAACTGATGGCTTCAACAAAAGCGTATACCTCAATTAACTCACAGTTATATATATATATATATATTTATAT
>NW_015537963.1:589736-594526 GCF_001515605.1 Sinocyclocheilus anshuiensis
GCCACCCCACTCACAACTGCTGCTTCTGTCACTTTTTCTCTTGACAAGAAGTGCATTTATTCAGTTGCAAAATGACTGAGAACGGGAGACGTTTCAGATGCGCGCTCCACTTCACTTCAGCAGAAGGAGCGAGTGCGGAAATGGTACTCTGCTCGCAGCGCGTGCTCTTCAATTGCACGCACAAAGGCGCCGGCGCGCGCCATCTAGGCTATATTTAATTTAGAATTTAGAATTTTATTTGATATTTAAAAAATATACTGTCTTTATGTTGTTTGTACATTAATTTGAAGATTACACGCACACACGTGATGAATACCAGAACACACACACACGCATATACATATATACACACATATGTATGTGTATGTATATTGAGTTTTTATTTCTGAAACCCGCCTGTTGCAGCCCTCCACCATTGTAGAGGTACATCGGCTCAACCAATGGTGTGAGTTTGGGGTGGGGCTAATTGCAGTTCTATTTAGTTACTCTAGTTACACGCTTACAGACTTGTTCCACTCTTTAAACACATTCAAGGCCATCTAATAGCACTAGCAGCAAGTTCATTATTACATTTCTGGAGTGTTTCAGTGTTCCTGTTAACTTTAGCTGTAGGAGGAAGTGAGTATACAGATGAGACGATAGAACCGCTTAGGTGAAAAAGTCACTAGTGACTCACATGTACAATTCTCAGTTCTCAGTTCAAGTCTCTGTCTTTGTCAACTTCAAGTGAAAGGTTTTTATTTTGTTTCAATACAAATCCAGAATGCCCTTAGTAACCACATAGCAACATGCTGAAACCATTGATAACACTTCATTATCATGGTTGTGACTTTTACACTAAGTGCTACTCACATTTACTGAAAATCAGTTTAATCTGTCTTATTCTTTTTCTGTTATGCTCATTTTCACATTCATTTAGTAGAGAATGTCCAAATAAATGGATCCATTTGGATCAGTAGAACACAAATCTTAGTCTCTTTCAGCCAACTGTGTTTTAAAGCGTCTCCTACACTGTTTTTGTGTGTGTTTGCCAGGTATTTAGACCTGGATCTGGTGGTGAGAGATAAAGACGGGAATATTCTGGATCCTGACCTGACCAGCACTGTCAATCTGTTCCGAGCGCATGAAACCGCGTCCAAGCAGATTGAAGCTCGCATCCAAGAGGAGAAGGTAAACGATATTAGACTGTTTTCATCCATTATGGCACTTACTTTTTTTTTCCGATGCCTGCAATTGATTTGGATTGAGATATTTGAATGTGTTTGGTGTTATTGGATTGTGAAGGTGCAAGGCCTAAGAGCCGACAGCACACTCACATCGGCTCTTTGTTTTTTCTCATCACCACCTGCTTTGATGTTTAATAAACACCTTGAATGTTAACCTGTTACTTCATATTTATATTTGGACGCAACTATTTTGTGAAGCACAACCACTAAACCACATGAAAAAGTCCCCGCCAAAACATGCGTTTTTTATCCTCGGAACGCGATTTTTAACGGGGGACCCCCTCGAAACACGATTGGGCGGGTTTTGTTGTGAAAACCTGGCTACATCTTTTTAAAAGCAGTGGCGACCTCAAGAGGAGGAAACGCATCAAACTAACAAAACACCCCGATCAAGTTCAAGCAGGTAAGTTTCAATTACATTTTTAATATTTAGAGCTTCTGTTATGAATATTATTCCATATTTTAATTAGAATTTCGGATTGAAATAAACATCGCCGTTAGCGTATACGTAGTTAATCGTTAGCATAAGCGTGGCTAACGCTAATATAATGAGCATTAGAATTAATTTTGTTCATTTTGTTCAAAATGATTTCTTTAACTATTTAATGCTCCTACAACTTTTATTACTGTGAAAAACAGGAGGACATAATGGTATTTACTATTTTTACACACCAGAGGCTTTTAACATATATATACATATGACATACAGTATGTAATATATATTAATTTATACTGTTTTGGTTTAGTATTTTAATTTGAATAATTTTTCTGTATATACTTATTTTTTCATATTCATATATAATGCTCAATAAAATCTCCCAGAAAAACCATACAGAATATTAATAATGTTCCTTAATTTTATATCGTCAGCAAAATCATTTCAAATACATTGTGAATATACGATATCGCTCAGCTCTACTGTTATGAAGGTCAGGACTTCTTTAGACTGAACTGTGTTCATATAAACCCTCGGAACATACTTATCTAGGAGGTGAACATCTCTGTCCTCAATGTCTCTCTGTTGACTGCTGAACTTCAGCTGTTGAACCTGTAGTGCTTTTAGATGAGTCAGGTGCTTGAGCAGGTGCTTCCCTTGATGCTGCGAGACAGGAGTTTTCATTTAACATCCTAATAGGTCAAAGAAACTCTTCACATAAAGATGAGAGTTCTGTCTCATGTTGTTGCAAACCTGTATGACAAGGTGAAAGTCTGAAAATACAACAGCACTGCTGTCCTGTCTTTCCCAGGTGACCCTGCCCAGATGTTCACTGTCCTTGAGTCTCTTTCAGCAGATACAGATCGTTTATAATGTGATATAGTTTCTTTGAGACCGACTGTCACGAATGCCTGTCTTGCAGGAATAGTCTTACTGACTTTAAGATTCGCATTTGAAAGACTAACTATGTGCTCAGATGCCATAATTTTTTATTTGTTTTTAATTTTCAGTCTCAGAAGCAGAACTTGGATTTGAGCAGGCAGGCCAAGTTTGCCTCCACACCCTCGTTCGCCCTGTTCATCACGCTCAAGAATGTTGTGTGCAAAATCGGAGAAGATGCAGAAGTGCTGATGTCACTATATGACCCGATTGAGTCCAAGTGTATCAGGTCAGTGCACAAACATTTTTTTTTTATTATATTTATTTAGTTTTTTTATTTTTATTAGTATTTTATCATTTATTTTGAAAAACTTTATATACATTTTTAAATTTTATTATTGTTACTAATTATTATATAGTATATAATAAATATTTTGAATATTTTGAATATTTAAAAAATATTTGTTATATTATTTAGGCCAATTTTAATAATTTGACAATAGTTTGACCCACATTTGGGAGCCTCAGTGTTCAGTAACCATGATGTTTCACATCCTCCGAAGTAAATCAACCACAGCATTTGTGCCATGCACACAATTCTCAATGGTTTGTTTCAGCAGTAAATGATCAAGTTGTTATATTCGAGTGTGTCATTATATTTTCATTAGCATTTGTGCTATATATGTGTTCACTATATGTGTTCATCGGGAATAAGTCCTATGCTTTTGAAATTGCTACTATGCTGTGAAAATAATGTCATTTAATATCTATATATATTTTTTTTCTTGCAGTGAAAACTATCTTGTGCGCTGGTCCAGCTCAGGTTTGGTTAAAGACATCGATCAGCTCCATAACCTGCGTGCCGTATTCACAGTACGTATTATTTTGGGCTTTACTTTTGACAGTATTTATTAGGGGTGCTCCGATTGATTGGCTACCGATCACTATCAGCCGATAATCATGTTGGGATGATTGATTGGCGGTCTCTAAAAAGGCCGATCTCAAAAAAACGATCTCAAGCTGATGATGCGCCTGCCGTGAGAGGACTGGCACGACATGCAGCGTCACCGTCTCAGTCTCTGTCCGGCGCGGGTGAAATAATTATAATGCTGAAGGTGAGGTACTCTCAAAATACGCAAATGTCTTCAAATAACCACACATCGTGTCTGTCTATAAGCGAGCTGCACGCTGCACAGTTGACACCGGAATAGTCACTTGCACAATCGAGGCAGTGTCACATCGTCACTAAAGTTTATAAATTGCATTACTTTTTAATTCTTGCCAGTGTTTAACCATTCAGCGACCGTGCTCTCATGCACACTCGCAGCGCACACACATAATGCCAGGTTCACATTACTCTGTTTGTAATGCAAACGTGGTGCGTATTTTTTCCGCGCTCATGTTAACGGATTAATAAAGCAGTGCACACTGCACACAGCTGCGGTGCGGCAGTGCGTTCCAGTAGCGGTTCGTCTGCAGCAGTGCAGAGATCGTTTCCGCACCGAGTCTATGTTTGCTGCACTGCAAGCTCTAAATTAAAGTGACAGCACATTGTTTGCAGTAAATATAAACATGGATTGACACGAAAATGTAGGGTTCGTCTGCAGCAGTGCAGAGATCGTTTCCGCACCGAGTCTATGTTTGCTGCACTGCAAGCTCTAAGTTAAAGTGACAGCACATTGTTTGCAGTAAATATAAACATGGATTGAAACGAAAATGTAGTAATTACACCATAAATGCATATAATTAAAGTCTACTGTGTTTCCCAGTCAACATAGGCTATCGCTTTTTGGCTAGGATTGAAGGAATAGAGCACTTTCGGTATCGGTGATCGGTATAGGCAGATACTGCTTTCTGTGATTGGTGATCGGCCTCAAAATTCCCGATCGGAGCACCCCTACTATTTATTCTGGATTATCATGAAGAGATGGAGAAATGCTGTTGAGACATGATGCAGACCAGATTGAAATCTGTATGAGCACCACGGCTCATTGACAACTACTTTATAATCTGAAACCGAAATCCAACTCCATAAATTATTGATTTGGAACTGTTAATACCAATAAGATGTTTATGCATCACACAATATGAGCAGAATCACATATGAGACGTGACTACTAGTAACTTGATGCTTGTAGTCAGTGCTATTTTAGTATTATTTATATACCATTATATATTTTGTAGTTTTTATTTATTTATTTCTTATATATATATATATATATATATATATATATATATACTATATATAT
>NW_015537963.1:594725-596617 GCF_001515605.1 Sinocyclocheilus anshuiensis
GTTCCAAAAAAATATTAAGCAGCACAACAGTTTCCAGCACTGATAATAAATCAGCATATTAGAATGATTTCTGAAGGATCATGTGACACTGAAGACTGGAGTAATGATGCTGAAAATTCAGCTTTGCATCACAGAAATAAATGAGATTTTAATGTATTTTTACATTTTTTTCCTGTATTTTTGATCAAATAAATGCAGCCAAACCGCTAGGCCACTCGAAACCCTTCACAAGCACAACCTAATTGTTTAATTTGAACACTCAAATATTTCCACTTGTTCCTGGAAACACCGACATGCAAATGACTCATTTACGGCTCGATTCCGTTCGTCTGTTCCCGTCTCTCGCATTGTTCCTTAATGAGTAATCATGGTATTATTGGGTGACACTTTAATTCGTGTTCATCAGTCGTGTTGCAGAATTGGTAATTAAAGTGTTGGAGAAAGCAGCATCATCATTAAAGCTGTAAAGGGTAACGAGCTAACGGTCGTTAGAGGAGGAAGCTCTCCGGAGACGCCGCCTGGTTTGCATTGTTGCACGTATTGTGTGTATCCATGTACGTGCGTTGGCGTCTGCATGTAATTTAACACAGAATAAACAATTATCTGTGCAGGGAAAGACGTATTATAAACATGAAATCATATTGAAGTTCTTGTGTTTCTCACACACTGTTATCAAGCATATTTGTTTGTTTTTAATTGCATGCATTTTGTGTATTTGCATGTGCATAATCTATAATTATAGAGCATATGCATCGGTTTGTGCATGTGTAGGTGCTTGTTTGCACCCACACTTTCTCATTTGCTAGAGGTCATTTTTTAATAGATGCTGGGCTATGAGGGTCAGTTTGTTTTCCCAGAGTCCTCTGCTCTCTGCACAAACCCCCAGCGGGGAATGAGTTGCTGCCCCCAATCAAACACCGCTCGAGCAATTTATCCTTCACCTGGACTGCATACTAACAGTCTGTGTACATCGAACCATTCCATGCATCAGTCGTCGCCTTCCCGGTTAGTTGCTCAACTAACGAGTTTGAGTTTAACTAGATGGTTGTAGGCAGAAACACCTGGTGCACGGCCAATAGCGCTTGGAGGCTCAAAATAATATGGGCTATTTGAGTACATGATTGTGCATGCTTTTTTTTTACGCTCTCACTTGTGTGTTTGTGCATGTCTCTCCAGGATCTGGGGAGCGAAGACCTGAAGAGGGAGAAAATCAGCTTTGTTTGTCAGATCGTTCGAGTGGGCCGCATGGAGCTCAGAGATAACAACACTAAGAAATTAACGTCTGGCCTCCGCAGACCCTTCGGCGTGGCAGGTAGAGCATAACACTTGATGCGCACTTAGCATGGTCACCATAGTGTCCATCAGAATACCACCAGGAATTTGCATTGATGCATTTGGCAGATGTTTATATCCAAAGTGATTTTAAATGACTTGTTCATCTACAGGGACACCAACCATGCATCCATTGTTACTACTGTAAGCCTGTATGAATGGGATATTTTTTATTAGATAAAATTTAATTTAACATTAACTAAATTCAGAATTTCAGAATTCAAAAACAGAATTTGTTTTTGATGATATTTATATTTTTTATTTTATATTTATATATATTTTTTTATTTGATTTTATTCTTGTATATTTTTTTCATTTTATTGTTACTATTGTAAACTTATAAGAATGAGCTATTTCATTAGAAATTATTTAACACATTCACTAAATTCAGACTTTATGAGTTTGTTTGTTTTTGTTGTTATTTCTATTTTACTTAATTAAAAATTGTTATTTTTATTTTATTGTATTTTATATTTATAATGTTGTTATTTCTTACTACTATGAACCTATAAGAATGAGATGTTTTTATTAGATATAATAAAAAAAAAAAAAAAAAAAAA
>NW_015537963.1:596637-599323 GCF_001515605.1 Sinocyclocheilus anshuiensis
TAGCGAAAAGCGAGCATCTTATATAAATTATAGTTGTTCATATATATATATATATATATATATATATTAGATATAATTAAATTTAACATATTCACTAAATTCAGACATTCTGTTTGTTTGTTTGTTGATTTATTTTATTTACAATGACAGGTAATACTGAGTTGCCACAGTTTGGGCTGTAAAATGTAAGGGTCTTTATCTTGTTTTAAATTGCGGGTAGCAGGTGTTTTGTCTTGATCAGTAATTTTATTTGTCAGATTTATTTGAGTGATTGCATACACCTTCAAATACAATTGTTCAAGCCTTGTGTGAAATCAGCTGGAATAATATTTTGCATATAAGCTGTGCTATATGCAGTACAAAAGTTGACACAACAATCTCTCTGCATTCATACATTTATAATGCATTCAAAACAAACATGGCCTTTGCACTGATTTTGTCTACCTGGAGTTAAATATTGTTTTATTACATCTACATTACATCACAATATGCATTAGATGCCTTGATCTGGTTGGAGTGAAGTGACCCTGACATTTTTGTCTCCTATGTCACTATTACTGTTGCCAATACCAGATGCTTCGGTTGGTTATTGTGCAGTGCGTTTCTCAGTTTGTTGTGCACAGAGGGTTTCTCATTCTTTCATTTGATGGAAAAAAGGAAAAAAATCTGTTCTTCTGTTGTAAATAAATAAATAAGGCTGAACAGGAGCAACGAACATCAGATGGGTTTTGAAGTGGGAAATATCATCTCTCTCTCTCTCTCTCTCTCTCTCTGCTTATGGACGTTAGCAGTATGTCTGTATGTGGGTCAGGCAGGTAGAGGCAGAACCTGTATGTGCAATGTCACCTTTACACTTTCAGAGACAAGCCAATGCTTCCATTATGGCTCATCAGTTTCCTGTTGCCTGCTGTAAACCCAATCTCAGCACGGCCACTGCTGCACACCAGGCCAAATGGCCATTTAGAGGCGATGTTTATGTGTTCAGTCAGTAATAGCTGCTGCTTGACAGCTTATCCAGAAAGTTTTGCCTGCTCTCACCTTATAAACCATAAATTTAAACTTCCATGAGTGTTTCTCTTGTGCTTTTTACTATGGTTTATTTTTTACAGAGTTTTACAGTGATGTGATGAGTCCCAAAATAAACAAACAAACATTTTGAAAACATGAAAGTTTACATCAAGGTAGTAATTGCTGGAATGAATGAATGAATGAATGAATGGATGAATAAGTAGTTTTATTTACAATGCTTTTTAAAAAAGACATCAAGATTTGAAGTATTATTTTCATGACAATTTTACTTTTTTCACCACAAAATTTTATTCATAAGTCATAAAGTAATAAATTATTTTATTTATTAAATGAATTAAGTTTGGTACAGCAATTACTAGCTTGATGTAAACTTTAATATTTTATTTATTTATTTTTCATTATGCTGTATGCATAACACAATTTAAGTAATGGGAATTGAATGGGAATTGGGCTAAATATGATTAATTTTGATTAAAACCTGTGCACAGTGATTTTTAATCAGCATATATATAAGTAAGAAAATGAATTACATTTTTACTTTGTTATATTATAAATAAATAAATAATATTCATATAATACCAATATTCATATAATATTTATTTAATGTTATATAATTATTTTATTCTGTTATACCAAACAGAAACTTTTTTTTAAAGTTTTATTTTATTTATAATCAATATTAATTTTACCATGTTCACCCTCTTGGGTGAATTACGTGCTATAATTACTTTTATTACTACATGTTTTTGTAATTACTGTAATTGGTGTTGTTTGAGTTATTTGAAAAGGTATCATGCTTTCAAAGTTGTGAATTTGCTGAGACTGTAAAAGTAAATGTCAAAAAACAATCAATCTTTATAGTCTTAACGGGATGAAATATGAGCTGGTTATTTCTCATTTTCATGAGATGACATGATGTTTGGTCGTTTGCAGACATTATTCTCGTCTCATTCTTCTCTCTGCAGTAATGGACGTCACAGACATCATCACGGGCAAGATGGACGATGAGGACAAGCAACACTTCATTCCCTTCCAGCCGTGAGTATGACTTCATTACATCAACACAACAGCTTTTATGATGAAACAGTTTTGACCATCAGTCAAGTATATTGTGTAGTCATGCATATGAATGCTAATTTGCGTGTAAGTTTGTTAGTGTTTGTCTGTTTTTCTGATTTCTATTGTATCATCTCAATACTCTGTGTATTTATTCATTGAAGACAACAGTACACAAACTCCCTGTTATTCTGTAGAGGAGTCATACGTGCCTCACAGTCACTCCGTCATTCATTCTGTCACTCAGTAAGACTCTACTTCGGTCTTTCTCTGCTTTGCCGCTCTCACAGCCCAGCCGGGTCACTCAGAGAGGAGTCCCTTTGGTTTGCTGGGTATTGTGGGGTGTTTAAGATGCATGTTCTCACTTTAGGGAGGTTTTTGCTTTGTAGCAGCTTATTTGTGACCTCAGATTACTGTAGCTCTGGTCCAAAACCTAGTGGACTGTCTTGCTGCCTACATAGCCAGCTACCTAACTGCATCCTAACTGAAACAGAAACTTGTGACTGATTTAAATGCTTCTCATAGGCAGCAACAAATAGCAAGTCCATAATAATAATAATAATAATAATAATAAATAGTAATGTATATTACTATTCAATCT
>NW_015537963.1:599620-603952 GCF_001515605.1 Sinocyclocheilus anshuiensis
GTTATTTACATTATAATATAAAAATGTAAATATTTATATAATAAACAATTAATAATTATTATTTTTTTATTGTATATTATATATGTTATTTAAAATATATGTAAAAAATTACACTGAATTAAAATTTGTATGTTACATTATTATTATTATTATTATTATTAATATATATACTACATGCATAAAATGTTTATAATGTTATATATAATACCATATATAAAAAACGTTTTAAAATTATTATTATTATTGTTATTAAAGGTTTTTATAGATATTATATATAATATAACAATTTATATATGTGGTATATAATAATAATAATAATAATAATAATAAATGATGGGCCAGATAATTTCATATAATACAATATTCATATAATATTTCATATTATTTCATTGTATTATATCAAATATAAATACAAATGTATTTTAAAGTACATTTTATTTATAATCAATATAAATTTTACCTTGTCCTTCATCTTGGATTAATTATGTCCTATAATTACTTAGCTTTATAATTACTATGATTACTGTTGTAATTCGGTATCATGCGCGTGTCGTGCGACTGTGATGTTTTATTATTATTATTAAGGCAGCTCAGTAGGTTTTGTGTCTTTATAGAGGCAGTGGCTTCATCTGTGTTTGGGTGAGATGAGGGTCATTTCTGAAATTACAGCATCTCTCTGTGTCTCTCCTGTCACCCATCCCGCATTACTGTTTGCTAACAAAATGGCTTTTGTCCCTGTCATGGTATCTGTATCACTGTTTGGTGTCTTCCCTCTCTCTCCCTCTCGCTTTCTTCATCCATCTCTTTTTTTTTTTCTCTTCTGCTCATGTCCACTCTTATCTGGCTCTCTGTGGCTACTACTCTTCTTCTCTCTTTGTCTTCCTTCTCTCTCTCTCTCTCCTCCTCCTCCCCGTTGGCGTGTTGCCTGTCGCGTGTGAACTCCAGGCTAGCGTTGGATGACGCCATTCGCCACAGGCAGCTGAACATCTCCCGTTTTTCATCCAGGGTGGCGGGCGAGAACGACTTCCTCCAGACCGTCATCAACAAGGTCATCGCCGCCAAAGAGGTCAATCACAAAGGTCAAGGTAAAGGTCACTGGGGTGAACACCTTTCATCTCCAGAGCTGCTCGGAGTCATTTTTAGAAGCATTTCAACACTTAATTTTGAAAAAAAAAACCTATTATCATAAACATTAAACATGCAGAAACTCAAAGGTCTTCATGGCAACCCATCAAAATAAAGGTTTGGTTCAACTTGAAGAAATTGTGACAGAAATATATTGCTATTGTACAGTAGAATGCACTTCTCAAAGTAATAATAAAATGACTAAAGCACTGTAAGGAATATTGCATAATTGCCTATTTCATATTGCCTTTTTTGTAACCGTAAACTTCTTCTTTTAATTTTTATTTCCTTAAATTTAAAAAAATATCAGTTAAATTATTAATATTTCATGCCTTCATATAACTGCCAGAGCTGCCAGAAAAAAATAAAACAATAAAAAATAGAAATTTAGGAAAATGAAATGAATAAATCAGATTTTCTAGGACCCTACATTACCAGAAGGTTTCTCTTATGCCGTGTTTTAGCCTACAGTAAAAATTAACCTGCAGGTACAGAATTATATCTGTATAAGTAAATATTCCTGATTCAAAAGAAAGCCGAGATGGTTATTTGGCTGCTGTTAATGATCTGCAGCTTCATTTTGTAGCCTAGTTAAAGTTTGGAAAGTTAAAAATACAGGAAGATAAGACTGATGTGTGGAGATGGAGAGCGACACTGTCCCAGATACGATCAAACTGAGTTCCTGCCAAGAGACTTTCACAATCTAAAGGGGCCTAAATCTTACAAAGGACAAAGTTATTGAGCAAAATTAGTTAAAGTTGAATTGGGTTTAATAAGCATGAGAATTTGTTCATGCTGAAGAGAATGGGAACTGAATATGTGTGGATGCAGTGCTGTCAGATCACATCACAAATATAATCCATCCTTCCTGTGATTCCTAGCATGATACAACCTGGTATCACAAGCAGTTTTTTTAGATAAACGTGCATGAACTTCCAGTATAATCTAAGATCAGTCAGATATGAAGAGGTGCTTCTCATTTATGATCAAGGTTAATCAGGAACAGCAGTGAGGGTAATAGAGGTGGAGCCATTAAGACCAATTAACTTAGGATTTATGATGGAGGCATTCAGGTGACGTGACAAGCATTATGGGTAGAAAGCATTTTTTTTCTTCTGTCTTTTTGAAAATGACCTGTACAGATTCACTGACTGGAAAAGTCTTTATTTATTTATTTATTTATTTATCATAATGTATACTTTATATTTTTTTTATTTAACATTTTTCCTAATATGTTGTTATTATTATTATTATTATTAGGCGAATAATGTGTTATACACACAAAATATTTATTTTTATGCCATTAAAGTGAGCATAACTTAAATTCAGCACAACAAATACTATTACTATAATGGTGTGAACTTTCTTTGTTTGACATTTAGTATTAGTATTATTATCATAGTACAAATTCTATAATATACACTTAATATAAGTATTAATATTAATAATAAAATTTCTTATTAAAATAAGAAATACTTAAATTCAGCACAACAAATACTATCATGATGTATACATGATGTAATTTTCTTTTAAATGTATTTTTATTCTTATTTCAATAATAAATAGGATTTATTATTCATTATGATAATGAGAACTTGGAGATAAAACAACTAATTAATATATAATATATAAATAAAAAAAACTAAATAATTTATTTTTGTTTTCTTCTATGGATTTGAGGTGAAATATGGCTTGGAAATTTTTCTTGAGCGTTTTGTTAGTTCATCTACAGAGTCGTTTTTCATCATTTATTTTGAACAGCTCAGGTTATTTGCTCAGATTGCTCAATTTAATCTTTAATGTTTTAGTATAAAATATTCACAGCACAATTCATCCCTACTCTTTAAATAACACAGTCGCTCTGCTTCCTGCGGGTATTTTCTCAGCAATTAAATTAATCCGGTGTTCTTAATTATTTTTTGTAGATCACTAATAATGAGGTATTAAAATGAGTTAAGATCCCGTGAGCTGTAAAGCACAAATAGGAAGTGTGTGTGTGTGTTTAACTGCAGTCTGTTCCTCCGGTCCTCAGGTTTGTGGGTTACTCTGAAGTTGCTTCCAGGTGATATTCATCAGATCCGTAAAGATTTCCCTCACCTGGTGGACCGTTCCACCGCCGTCGCTCGCAAAATGGGCTTCCCAGAAATCATCATGCCAGGTATCCATCATCAAACTGAATGTATTTCCAATAAAACATAATTTTATTGCTCCTCTTTGAACTACAGTTAACATAGAACAGTGACAATGAAAAGCTCACCCAGACCGTTCATGAAAACTACGCTGCAGTAATGAGGAACTTGTCATAATGGACATTATCACATGACTATCCACATTTACATATCAACAAAAAACCTCTCAGAGTTTTGCAAACAGTTTCATGCATGCATTCATGCTGTTGCTGATATTCATTTCACATGCAAAAATTAAACAATCAATTTACATTTGGAAAACTTAAAGGTACAGCAGCTATTTAATTCCAAGTGTGACTTGAGTATAAACAACACTGACATGCTGATTATGACCAGTGGATGTGCAAGCAACACTTTTTCAGCTACTTTTGTGCATTTTCTTAATAAAAGGTCTGTATTTTAAGCTGGCTATATTTAGCTGTAGATCACACATCGATCGTGTTAATAAGCGACACTGAGACTTTGTGTGTGTTTTTGTAGGTGATGTTCGGAATGACATTTACGTGACACTGGTTCAGGGGGATTTTGATAAAGGCAGTAAGACGACGCCTAAAAACGTGGAGGTCACCATGTCTGTACATGATGAAGATGGAAAGAAACTGGAGGTAATCCACAGTCAGTGTGTGTGATGCACATTATAATAAATAATCCAGATTCAGTTAAAGCAGTAGATGACTAAGCATGTTAAAATGTATTTCTATATGTTGCAAGTTTTTTTTTTTTATTACGTGTATGTATGGCTATTATATTGGTAATATTAGGGATGTTAGAGTTTTTATTTATTTATTTATTTCTCGTCATCCATTTTCTAAGGACCTAAGATGCAAATGAGCTTATGCTATGCTCTCTATGTATAATGCATATTTTTCAGCTTTTTTGGCCGGAATCAGTTTTCTTTTTTTGTACTGTCGCTATGTAAATAAACCAATAATATATATATATCAAATAGGCTGCAATTTAATTAAGTAAATGTCATGCAGCACATTTAATTATTATGATTATAAACTCATACAACATA
>NW_015537963.1:604236-607275 GCF_001515605.1 Sinocyclocheilus anshuiensis
CACACACACACAGACACACACACACACACACACACACTATAAATAATTATTATTTATAATAATGATGATGCTTATGATGGTGATTATTATTATTAAATGTGAATGTGTCATTTAAAACTCAGGGGGTTCTTTAAGTAAATATTTTATGTCTAAGGGTCTATGTTGCTAAAAAGTTTGTGAATCCCTGTTGTAGAAGGTTATTTAAACTTTTTTTTCTTTTCTTTTTTTATAAAAAGCAAAAATAATAAATACATAATTTAATAAAAGACACAAGACAAGTAGTTGCCCATGAAAAGGAAGATTTAGAAACAGCACTAAATAAATACATAAATATAATAATTTTTGCAATGAAACTGGGTTGATGTAGTCACTTTTTAAGTAACAAATAATAAATACTAATGTTCATCAAATCAGTCATTATATTATTAGCAAATTGACATAAATGCTGTCTGTAGAGCTTTGTTTGTGTTAAACCTGTAACTTTCCTTTAAACACAGTCACACTTTCTCTCTAACAGTCTGTTATGAGGTTTGTATTTTTGCCTGCTTATGTGCACATATGCCTCATACTTACTGGTACATTTTTTCTTTTGTTACTTTATTTTATTTATTTATTTTTTTGTTGCTTTTTTTGTTTATTCTCTGCCATCCACCCCTGCTTTGTGCTTATTTTTACTGCCCACATAACGGTTCTTTCTCACATGCAATCAGTCCTGCAGCTGTAGGGCGGCCGGTCGCTTATTGCTCATAATTGGTGGCTATCAGCTGTAGCATGTATGTGTGTTTTTCAGGGTTTTACAGGCCAGCTGTGTGACTGTGTTGAATGCATGACCCTCACTGTGTGCAATGGCAAGAAATAAATAAAAAAAAGCAATAAAGCATGCAGTGCTTTTGCTCCTCACAGCATATGGGCACCTTATGGTTTCCAGCAGGTAGAATAGATTTTGTTGTTTAATATTTCATAACTCGTATCTGTCATTTCTGATCCCCAATTAGCTTCTGAACTTGGCAGGGAGTCAGATTAAATTATTCTGTGCAACAAATTGTTTTACCGGTCAGCATGAATGCACAATGACAAAATGATCAATATAATGGTTCCTCTTCAGAAGATTTAAATGTCTAATGTTTTTAATAGCTTTTTTTATTATAATCTTTCCCAATTAGAACGTGATATTTCCTGGAGCTGGAGATGAAGGCATTCTGGAATACAAATCGGTCATTTACTACCAGGTCAAACAGCCTCGCTGGTTTGAAACCATCAAGGTGAGTGTCACTTATACTATCATATCCTACGTCGGAACAATTGTATTCTGGGAAAGTTTAGATGTGCTGTTTCTTCCCGAGTGTATCCCTGCGTACCAATGTGCATACTCGGAGCCGATCCTCCCTATATGCAAAATATGCAAGCTGCGTAGGGCCTCCGAAACACCAGGGGGCCCCCTTGCGCTCAAAGATGATTTAATTTTAGTTTCGTTTTTGAATTTGGCCAGCGGTTATGAAAACATGAATGATCATTTCTTTTAATGCGGTGCGCTGTTGCCCTTTCTACGTAAAAATCAGTCAAATCATGTAATGTGAATGTCGTACAGTCTCTCACGACTAAAAAAACTAAGTTGAAAGCTATTCGAGATGGAGTGAAACACAGACAAATGCGTTTCATTCATTCGTTCATAACCACTCATACCCCACTTTTTAATCTTTTGTTTTAATATTTTATTTAAATTTATGCTAATATTGGAATTTTTAGTAGCTTTTGTGGGGTATTTTTTAATGCACTAAAAATACCATATATTAACATAAAAAAATAATCGAGCCTCAAAGGGGGAAAAATGCATGATTTGACCCTTTTAAATATTTAATAACCTAAAAGAGCATTACACGGTTGAAACGGTTTAAACCGTTTAAATGAAGAATAAAGTTCAGCGTAAAGGTCACAAGGACTGCACCTTGCTTAAGTGTCTATTTGGATCCATATTTATGTCCTTTATTAATATTCAAGACCTTTAAGGTATTTTCCAGTCCTAGTTCCTTTCTAAGGTCATCTCATCTGCGTTAACAATCTTTTTTTGTGATATTCTGTGTTGCAGGTTGCAATCCCGATTGAAGATGTCAACAGGAGTCACCTGCGGTTCACCTTCAAGCACCGATCGTCTCAGGACTGTGAGTTGAGCACACGTTCACACAGGAGAGTGCTTTCAGAGCCGTTTAACCCAGCAGTGGTATGGAAACTCACTCTAGTAAACTTTAAGTGTGGTTGAGGTCGCAGCATGTGTGAGACAGCGGCACATTTCACTGGTGCCGTCGTGCTTCACACCTCTTTAAATAATATCAAGCCTTCTTTAACTTTGTATCTCAGTGGGTTATTAAAATAACTTTAGTCTATGACAGAGTCATTTGTAGGGCTGCCCCCTAATAGTCGACCAGAAAAAGCTTTGTCGACCAAAATGTTATTAGTCGCTTAGTCGCAGAAAAAAAAAATCCACAGGCGAAGTCACGCGTCCATGACTAACAGATCGTTAACGGCTAGTCTTTGGTAATACAGTACATCGGGCAGGTCATCCAAACGCTCGCCTATCATTCATCGACCTCAAATATGGCTTATCATCTGAAATATGTAAGTATTAGCAACTTTACATGGCCGCTCAATCTGATGTTAACCTGGAAAAATATGCACTGTTCAAGTGTCTGTGCGGAAGCTGAACAGTAGCTCACTGTGTGACAGATGGAGGCGCCGGTGCGCTCAACTTACTCTTAAAATTAGGGATGCACCGATACCACTTTTTCCAGTACTCACCCGATACCGATACTTTTATTTTTGGTACTTGCCGATACCGGTCTGAATTATTTTTGGACCCAAATTTGTATCAGTTTTACTGGTAGTCCACCGTATGAAGAATTTTTGGGTATGATTTGTCTCAGTTTACTTTATTTTGCTATCCTCACTGACAGTACATAAATGAACTGTAGTGTCCTGCACTCACTAGTAAAAAAATATCAAAAATTATATCTGGTCTCTGAATAATTTTTGGTTTGACTGTAT
>NW_015537963.1:607518-613797 GCF_001515605.1 Sinocyclocheilus anshuiensis
GTATCGGGCCCGATACCAGTATCGGTATCGGTGCATCCCTACTTAAAATACTGGTCATTTTTGATCATACAGATAAGAGTAATACATCTTTCAAATCTGTAAATACTCTACGTTTATTTGTGTGCACTCACAATACCGTGCTTTTGTAAAATAATGATAGCAAACAGGATGCACTTTCTGTCGTCTCGGTCTCTGTGAACTTGAGCGTGAAACTCCATGTATATCTTTGCCTTACAGACATGAAAAATATATATAGAGAGAGTGAAATGTCTACTTTAAATGAAACAATTCAAATGGAAAACAAATTCTCAGATTATGTAATCCGTATGAAACATGCATACAGGCACATCACTACTGCGGAGATGAAGTCGGCGACACTTACTCGTCATCTCCGCAGTAGTGGACGCGCCTGTATGCATGTTTCATACGGATTACATAATCTGAGAATATTTGTTTTCCATTTGAATTGGTTCATTTGAAAATAGACATTTCGCTCTCTATAGATATATTTTTCTGTATCTGTAAGGCAAGTATACACGGAGGTTCGCGCTCAAGTTCACAGAGACCGAGACGGCAGAAAGTGCATCCTGTTTGCTTTCATTATTTTACAAAAGCGCCATGACTTGTTGTTATTGTGAGTGCACACAAATAAACGTAGAGTCTTTACGGATTCAAAAGATGTATTACTCTTATCTGTATAAGCAAAAATGAGGGAGTATTTTAAGAGCAAGTGAGCGCACCGATCACAAACTGTTAAAGTTAACAACATCAGCATTGCGTGTATGTAGTGTGTATTAGCGTAACATGTAGATTTCAATTTCTGTCCAGTCTAATCTCTAATTGTCATACCATTCGAATTTCATTTAAAGAAATTCTTTTAATCCAAAAAGCAAATTATTCTTCCTTAGAACTGATTCTCTTTAAAATAGAAAACTTGTGTAATCCCACGTAGGCTATCAATTCATAATCATTACTTCTGCCGGTGCGCGGGCAAGCTTTATGTGTCTTCTTGAGCACTTATTAGGCTATGTAGGCAATTAAAGGCTCATTATAATGATTTAAATGGTTTATTAATAAACGTGCGATTAGTCAACTAATGCTTCAAATGAACGACTACTAGTCGACCAGAAAAATCCTTAGTCGAGGGCAGCCCTAGTCATTTGCATCTGAATGAGTTTGCGGTTATTGAATAGACTGTTAAGTGTGTATTAGTGGTGCTTGGCTTTACTGTTGCTCATATGCAGGGTTAGCTATTTGAACAAACAACAAACAAATATATATTATTTTAATACCAGTGTCTTAAAGCTTAGATGCCCACAGAAATCCCTACAAACTGAACAGAACTCAATCAATGAACACAAAAAGACCATGGAAACCCATTTGAACTGGACTAATTATGAACAAAAATGTACTGAATATGAACTGAATTGAAGCTGAAACAAATGACAACAAATACAAATAAAATAATATTTTTTTCTTTTATTCTATTAATTCTATTAATTTATTTTCAATAGTAATTATTTTAGGTATCCAAAAACCAAAACATATAACATTTATTCATTCTATTTTGAATTCTATTTTTATTTTATTTTATATATAAACAATACTAATTATTTTAAGTATCTGAAAACCAATATGCATAACATTTTTTATATTTTTTTTAATTATATTTTTTAATTGTTTCATTATTTAATTATTTATTTATTTAATAACTAATACTAATTATTTTAGGTACTTCAGAATTTTAATTGGTGAATATCCTGCTTTTGTAAGACTAGTATTACACATAATCATCTATCCAATCATTTATTTAACCCATTATACTGGCAGTATACACTCATCCAATGCTTATTTATTGTGCAACATACCAGTGCCTAAACGACCACCCAGAACTCCCTAGCAACCACACAGCAGCACACTGTAATATTTTGAATACCTTTGCAACCCCATGAAATGCCATCGCTAACACCCAGAACGCCCTAGAATTGCAGCACAAGTAAACACCACTCATAATCCGTTCAGAAAATCTATAACTCAGTTTTTTCCGCAGGTCTGAAGTTGTTTTCTGGCTGTTTGTTTGTGTGTTTTGTTGAGAGGGAGTTTCTGAATCATACTGGCAGTGAACACGGGCATGTTTGCGAAGCCTTGATAGCTTGTTTATGGGCCAAGCGGCGTCTGGCGTGGGGCTGCGGTCATCACACTTATCCGCGCATGTTCAACCTTATCCTGGCAGCAGCGCCGCTCCATCTGCCCACCACATGCTGCCGTCGCAGCGCCAGGATGAGAGGGGCGGGGTCTCGTTGTCGGGCACTGGTTCCAGGCACTGGGCGGAGGATGTAAATCAAATCATTTAGCACGAGCAGACAATCTGGAGCAAATAAACGTCTCATCAGCTGATCTGAGAGTAAACGCTATGACAGTATCAACGTTTCACACAGTGACTGCTGATCTCAGCACAGTTGTCTGGAAGTGCTGAAATGTCACTTTTTTTTAATTATTATTTTAAGTTGTCATTCTGAAGTTTATTTTTGTGTCAGATCTGGACTCAGCTAGTGCAACTATGATTGGGGTCAGTAAGTTTTTTTTTTTTTTTAAGAAATCAATACATTTATTCAGCAAGAAACTCATTCAGTTTATTAAAAAAAGATAGCAATG
This sequence comes from Sinocyclocheilus anshuiensis, assembly GCF_001515605.1. Classification (NCBI taxonomy): domain Eukaryota; kingdom Metazoa; phylum Chordata; class Actinopteri; order Cypriniformes; family Cyprinidae; genus Sinocyclocheilus; species Sinocyclocheilus anshuiensis. The sequence goes on from NW_015537963.1 coordinate 610,174, forward strand.
TATTTTGTGATATTACAAAATATTTATATTTCAAATAAATGCTCTTCTTTTACCCTTTCTATTCATTAAAGAATATTTCTTGAGCAGCAAATCAGCATATTAGAATGAACACTGAAGACTGGAGTAATGATGCTGAAAATTCAGCTTTGCATCACAGGAATAAATTACTTGTTAAAATGTATTTAAATAGAAAACTATGATTTTAAATTGCAAATATATTTCACAATATTCCTGTTTATATTGAATTTTTTATGAAATAAATGCAGCCTTGGTGAGCATAAGACTTCTTTCAAAAACATCAAAAAATCTTACTGACCCCAAACTTTTAGCACAAATGTGAAGCTGTGTCTCTCTTTATTGTGGTTCTGCAAATAAATGTGTATGAGAAAAATAAAATAAATTCAAAATTTAGAGATCTCATGGTCCCCTGAACTTTAAAATGCTGACATTTAAATTCAGAGTCAGTTCAGATTAAGTCTATTTCAAATTCTGAAAAATTTTGAACATAAAATAAAACAAACAAACAAAAAAGCATGGTTTTCAGATACTTAAAATAATTAGTATTTGTTATATATAAAATAAAATAAAAATAGAATTCAAAATAGAATGAATAAATGTTATATGTTTTGGTTTTTGGATACCTAAAATAATTACTATTGAAAATAAATTAATAGAATTAATAGAATAAAAGAAAAAAATATTATTTTATTTGTATTTGTTGTCATTTGTTTCAGCTTCAATTCAGTTCATATTCAGTACATTTTTGTTCATAATTAGTCCAGTTCAAATGGGTTTCCATGGTCTTTTTGTGTTCATTGATTGAGTTCTGTTCAGTTTGTAGGGATTTCTGTGGGCATCTAAGCTTTAAGACACTGGTATTAAAATCTGTTTTCTTGTACTGATTGATGCTGACAGGCAGTCAAATGTCAGGGAGAATCAGTTGTAGGGATCTTCATCCCTGTCATACCGCACATGTCTGCCTGTCTGTCTTTCTCTTATGGATTGAATTCTGAATGTAAGAAAAAAAACACCAGTAAACAGCATCTCCTCCTGACTGAGTCAGTCTGCATGCTGTCAGAGTCTTTCTGCAGGATGCGGACCTGCTTCCCTCATGTTCCCTTTGTCCTGGTACCGCAGTGATGATGATGATGATGATGGTGGTGGTGGTCATCTCCTGACCTCTACACCTCTCTGACTGCATTGTGAGCATTGTGAGTTCAGAGGTTCAGGTGTTTGTGTGGATCTCCATAGGCTGCTGTTGACATTCCCAGTTGGGATGAAGTTCCTTAGGGATGATTTTTAATGTCAGATTCACACAGACGCTGCTGTAGCTCTTGATGAAGCACACAGGCTGTCAGAGGTGCTGTCTGACTGAAATATGATTGTGTTTGATATAACTGTCAAGGTTATGAGAAGAGGAACGTGATCCTCTTCGAAGTAAGCAGATCCAAATTCAGTTAATATTTTATACTTATTTTTATAATCTATTTTATATAATACTACAAGTGTCAATCATTCTTGTGAATAAATAAATGTATATATAATTGTATCATGTATAATTAAATGACAGTAACAATTGAAATATATATAGAAATTCATATACTTTATATATGAAATTAACATATTTAAAAAATATTTAAAATATATCATATAAATTTATATTCTGTGCAATTTACTATAATTTATAATATAATGTTTGTTTACTTTAAAATTTAGATGCTATATAAATTTTTTTAAATATTTATAAAAAGTGTTGTTTGTGTCTCAAGTCATCGCTGTTCATGATACTCTTCCACTCCGTTCCTTGGTCTGAATTCAGTTTATATTCAGTTGCAGTTCAGATTCATATCCAGTTTCAGTTTTAGCATGACTCTCTGAATGTATTGTTCTTTTTAGTGCATGTAAAGAACAGATGTTTAGAGGTCGACTATTAATAAATAATAATAAATATGCAATTTCTCTACAGGCAAGGATAAATCAGAGAAGAATTTTGCTCTGTCGTTTGTGAAGCTGATGAGGTACGACGGCACGACGCTGAGGGACGGAGAACACGATCTCATCGTCTATAAGGTGAAAACGCAAATCATCTCAAAGACTAGCACACACACACATATGTGAGCTGTATACTGATGCTGCTTGTCCTCGTTTGTCTCATTTAACCTTTGACCCCACATCACAATGTAATCATTATGCAATTAAGCTTTGTTCGTGTATTCAGTCTCTTCATATCTGCATATTAAAGAGCTTCATTAATGCGGAACTTCGCCTGGTCAAATCCTTTTTGAGCTGTGCAAATTAACCCTCATACAAACTGATCTGATATTGGTTTTACTGCTTGTGTAAAACTGGCTACATTAAAGAAAATGTAAATTTAATTTAAACAAGCCTGAAGTGTGTGTTGACTGACTGACAGCTGTCAATCACTGAATGCATTCCTCAGTCTCGTGCAAACCGGTGTTGTACTCATGACTGTGTGTTCATATATTTGTAGGCTGAAGCCAAGAAACTGGAGGACTCCACCATGTACCTGAGCTTGGCCTCCACCAAACCAGAGATGGAGGAAAGAAACCCATCTTCCGGGAAGAACACGCAGAATCTGGGCAGCTTCTCCATCAGCAAAGACTCGTTTCAGATCTCGACGCTTGTTTGCTCCACCAAACTCACGCAGAATGGTGAGACACGTCGACTTGCATCATTTCCCAATCCCATTCCTGTCGCTTTCTCCCCATCATTTCCTCTCCTTTATCTATTCCTCTATCAAAAAGACCACAAACAGAATAACCAGAGCTGACAAGTCTGTGTACAACCAGTTTACTGCAATATTGTGACACATATCAGACTGAAACTGTATTTTGAAAGTGGACTTTATCCAAGAACGGATTAAATTTGTGATAAAAAGTGGTTTCTATATCAAGTAGCTGAAAAATAAGAGCTTGCTAATGTCAACCAATGTTATTTTAGTATCTTCAAGATACTATTATAATTTTCTCTAACATTTTGAATGTTTATTTTTATTCATCTGTTTTCATTTGTTTTGCTTGGTCTCATTTTTATTAGTTTTAATATTTGTGTAGTTTTTATTCATTTTTAATTTCAGTTTTAATTTATTTTATTAACTAAAAAATGAAATGATGATGATGATTATTATTTTAATTTTATTTTAGTTAACATTTATTTTATTTATTTATTTTATTATTTAAACTAGTTTTTTTTCTTAACATTTTAATAAGACTATACAAAAACAAATATTTTCATTTGTAATAATCATCAGGATTGTATGACCAGGAATGTCTAGTAAGGTATAGTTTTTATTCACTTTAATTTTAGTTATTTTTATTAATTTTTAAAATAACATTTTATTTAAATTCATCAAGTTAAACTACATAAGAAATGTTGCGCTGGCAACTTAAAAGTTAATTTTTTTTTATTTTGATAACTTTTTCAGTTAACATTTAAAGTGACAAATTATTATTTAAAAAAAAGATTTTAGTTTTAGTAAACTAGAAGTTTTTAGTAGTTTTACTTTTGGTAAACAAAGCAATTAAAGGGGTCATATGATGCTTTTTTAAAGATTATTATTTTGTGTATTTGGTGTAACAGAATATGTTGACATGCTTTAATGTT
>NW_015537963.1:618647-620582 GCF_001515605.1 Sinocyclocheilus anshuiensis
ACTTTAGGGATATTATCTATTCACTAACAGCTTGTAACACTCCAAAGAGAAAGGAAAACTTGAAATCATATGACCCCTTTAAGTACATTTTGATAAAGGCAGCAAAAACAGTATTTTCATCTGGAACAACAAGCATCAGAATTGAATGACTGGAAATAAAGTAAGTGAGTAAATCTTCAGGTTTAATTTGACGTCATCTGTATGTTTTGTGTGAGATGCTGTGTCTGGTTGGCAGCTGTGAGGAAGTGCAAATGCGGGAAGATCATTACAGTCGGATCACATACAGGATGCAGTGAAGTCCACCGCAGTCCTGACGCAATCTCTGCTTTACTCCCTCCTCTCCTCTTAAGCATGTGTGTGTTGCTCTATGAATCTCACAGAAACTGCTTACCCATCAGCCTTTGGTCATGCTGTAGCGGCAGGTGTGAGTATGTACGGTGGACGGCTTCATGACTGGAGAGTCCTGCTGTCGTAAATCTGAGGAGATGGTTTGAAATACTGCGGGAATGTAAAGTCAGAGATGAAGATCGCGCAGGGGAATGTGCAGCCATCCAAGCATAGGACAATGAAAATATATGATAACGAATAAAAGACAGAAATGAACCAGTGTTTCTTTTATAGATCAGTCCACAATTGCATTGCATTGCATCCAAGTCGTGAGCTTGCAGACTAGATTGATTGTGATAAACAAGCTGGCTACAATGCAAAGACACTAAATAGACAACACGTTTTTGAATTTAGTGGTCTTCTAGTGTCAAATGATTCATTTGAGCCATTTTTAATGAATCTTTCAGATTGATTCATGGTTTTTGAATCAGTAAGACAAGTGGTTACTCAATGAACTTTGTCTTCTAGTGTCCAACAATTAATTTGCATTGTCTTTTAATGACTCTTTCAGAAAGGCTTACAGGCTTTGAATCAGTCTGACAAATGGTTACTGAATTAACTTTGTCTTCTAGTGTCAAACAACTCCAGTGGTGGAGAAATCACACACTGTAGCTTTAAATTAGGTTAAGAATAGTATAGTTTTATTTAATTTATACCCTACTGTTCAAAAGTTTGAAGTTTTTTTAATGTTTTTGAAGGAAATGCTCATCAAGGCTGTATTTGATCAAAAACACAGTAAAAACAGTAATATTGTGAAATATTATTACAGTTTAAAATAACTGTTTTCTATTTGAATATATTGTAAAATGTAATTTATTCCTGTGATCAAAGCTGAATTTTCAGTATCATTACTCCAGTTTTCAGTGTCACATGATCCTTCAGAAATCTTTCTAAAATGCTGACTAGAGAAACATTTCTAATTATTATCAGTGTTGAAAACAGTTGAGTTGTGCTGCTTCATATTTTTATGGAAATCATTAAATGACAATAGAACTTTGAAATATAAAAGTTTTGTAACATAAATCACTTTTGATCAATTTAATGCATCCTTGCTTAAAGTATTAATTTCCTTATATAAACTGACCCCATTTTCATTCAGTTTATGGAGGGGCTGTCATAGGTTTTAGTTATCTGGTTCATTTTTTGAGCATGTTTATATAAACAAAAGTGTGACAGTCTGGTGATCTAGACGTTGTAAACGTCACTTGAGTGAGATTCATGTGTGTCTGTGTGAGTCAGTCAGAATGCAGAGCAGCTGAGCGTTAGTGATGCCACCGATGCATGACGCCACATCAGAGAGCGTGCCGGCCCTGCCACCGCAGCGATGAAGACAGAGTAGCCTTGGTTAGCTTTTAGCATTTGTGCTTTAGACCAGAGCAGGTATGAGGAGGAGACGGACCACTGGCTGAAAAATGAATGAGAGAACAGCCAGCATGCATTACGAACGGAAGTCCTGACTTTTTAGAATAAACGCTTGAGTAAAATTTAAAGGGGTCATATGATGTGATTTCAATTTTTCCTTTCTCTTTGGAGTGTTACAAGCTCTTG
>NW_015537963.1:620796-624583 GCF_001515605.1 Sinocyclocheilus anshuiensis
GCGAGAGAATGCAGACAGGGTTTTATGTTTACGTGGCGCGATGCAACGCAATGCGTAAAAAGACCGTATAAGTCATTATAATCAGTAATTATGTCCCCACTGGATGCAACAAATGCCTCGTTTGTAATGGGTTTTAATGTTTTTGTCTCGTCGCTCTGGCTGGACACGGCATCAACAGTATGGTGAGGGGCGTAACATTTCTGTCACACGCTTGAGGTATTCGGCCAATCACAACGCACTGGATAGCTGGCCAATCACAGCACACCTCGCTTTTCAGACTGATGAGCTTTGTAAAAATCGACGCGTTTCAAAAAGGCGGGGCATAGAGGAGAAACAATAATGTACAGTATGTGGAAAATAATGTGTTTTTTTTACTTTAAACCGCATAAACACATTTCATTACACCAAATACACAAAATAATGTTCTTTTTAGCAGCATCATATGACCCCTTTAAATCCAAGACGGTCGCAGAGTAACCAGACGTCCCTGTTTTCCAGGGACAATCCTGTTTGACTGGAACTGTCCCCATTTTACAGCACCTTCAAAACATCCAGTAAATAAACCAGCATTATTTAGGTATCATTGAGATACTATTATAGTTTTTATTAATGTTTTGATTTAGTTTTTGTTTTTAGATTTACATTGTTAATTCTCATTTTAGTGAAAGGTTTAGAAATTGTATTTATTTTGAAATGTTATTATTTTAGTTTTAATGTTGCTATAGTTTATTTGTATTGTATTTGCTGTTTAGTACAGATTAAACTAAATGTAATCGAGTAATTTTTTGTCAATTTGCTGAAATAAAATAAAAAAAAAATCAAATTAATTTTATTTCAAGAAACTTTTTAATACAGTTTTAGTTAATTATAATAACCCTGAAATACACACAGGGATGCAAACTTATCATAAATGAAAAAAGATGACACAGATGAGCCTGAAATTTGCTAATTAATATGCCTTTTTAACATTTAAATAGTAAAAAAGTTGTACTTATTGTATACAATATATTTACAGTTTGCGAAAATTTTAATATTACATACAAATAGAAATTACTAAAAATAATTGTTTAACACAGATCATATGTTCTCATCAGGGTTATTATAGTTAACTAAAATGAAAATTGTTAAAAAAGTTACTTGAAACAAACAACTGAAATAAAATATAAAAACACTTTAACATTTGCAACTTTTCTCTCTCTCTTTTTTTTTTTTTTGTACTTGATGTACTAAAATACCTAAAACCACAACTGGGGGAGAAAAAAAATACAAATGTCAAAAACACAACAAAATTACTAAAACTTCAAAATATGAATAATCAAAATATTAATAAACACTATGATCGCATCTCAGTGATACAAAAAATGTTTCTCTCTCTTTTTTTTTTTTTAATTGAACTATTTTTGGTCTGTTTAATATTTATTTAATATTAATTTTAAATATTAATATTTAATATCTGTTAATATTTTATTCATATTTTGGTTTTTGAATGGTTAATATTTACTATTTTATCGTGTGATTTTTGGTGACTTGTATTAAAACCAGTTAAGGTCAGTTTGACACAAACATCATAATTTGTAATTATAATAATATATATGGAAAAAAATTACTGTCCGTTTTTTCAGGCATAGATAATTACAAGTGAGATTTCAATGATATTTCAACCACTGAACTATTTAAATGTGCCTGGTTTCCATTTCAGAAATCTGGTCACATTCTCACGTTCAAAGCTGACTTGTGACTCTCTCTTCTTTCCTCTCTCTAATAAGTGGTGAGAAATAAGTGCCATATCATTAAACTTCGCAACAGTTGCTGATCTTTGATGTAAATCAGCTTGTGCTTCAGAGACTCTTCGAGACACTCCAAACCGGAGCTCGCAAACACTTCACTGCCGTCAGAATGCCAAGATGTTTTCTGTTGTAATTTCAAAGCTCCCCTGGACACGAGCATCGATAGTCCTCGCCACGAGCGTCTGCGATCCGAGCGCTTTAAAGGCCATCTTTATCCCGCCGGACGCCGGCGTAATTCCTCTCACATAGCGTGTTATGAGGCCGGCCGTGCTTGCGAATTGATTACAGAGGTGCTAACGACAGTTTTACGCGACCCTTGAGCCACGGGGGCAATTCAGACGCCGCGTTAATGAAGACCTTTGTCAGAAATCCCCCCAAAATCAGTGTTTGGCAGGTAGCAGACGCAGTAATGAGGTCGCTGAGGATTCTTCAGGCCGAGGCATTAGCATATAAACACAGGTTTTTACTGTTGTGTAGGCTGTTTTTCCCCTTGCGAGGCCTTGTCCATCAATGCCAGTGTGTTTTCTGTCGCAAAAGTAAAATAGAGGCTCTTTATGGAACAAACATTAGCATATTGAGCCGTGGATCCCCGCTGTTCCTCTACGCCAACTATTTCTGGTTTCTGTGTCAGAAACGCAGGTAGAAATCAATGCAGTCTGCAGGAGTGTTGTTTGTGACTCAGGTTTGTTTAGATATTTTAGTTTTGTGAAGCACATTTCCCGGATGATCAGACGATGAGGCGTTTTTAATAAAGAATGACAGCGCCGCTCTCCTCTCTCGTGGCCTGACAGCTCTTTCTGTCTCTCTGATTTTTATTAAACCCACAGGCTGGGCTTGTAAATGTTGGGATCTTTAACTCTGAATCGTCTCTCCCACACAGCTATCGTTCCTGCTGATGTGATATGATGATATGAATCACAGCCTCTGCTCTTCTTCTGCTCACATCCTCTGCGTTAGTTAGTATGCAGTGCTCTGGAATTCTTGATTCTGATTGGTCAGTCTGGGCATTCTGTTTTTGTTTAGTTAATATTTAACCATATATTTGATCAGGCAGCAGTTGTTGTCAGGGTCCCGATCAGCTGTTGGGGTTTATTTTGCGAGTACGACTGACTGTACATATTGTCTTAATGCCAAATAACATTAAGTCAGTTCAACGACAGTTCAAAGTCAGTTCAATGTAGATTTTCTTTTTGATTCCGCTAAAAAAAAAAAAAAAAGGATTTGCATAATGGTTATGTAATTCCATTGATTGTTTAAATCTATATATTTTTTATCATTATTTATACATTTCTTTTATTAAATAGTTAAATATTAAATTATACAATGAGACTAATATATTTATAAAATTTATACATTTTTTTGTAAAAAATTGTGAAATTGTATAGTATTATATTTATAAAGTTAAATATAAATATTGTGTGGGTGAATATTATTATTATTATTGTTATAAAGAGAAATACATTCTTAATTATTTAGTGACAGTGAGACTAACATTTATTTATTTAAATAGATAAATTTGAGAAATTATGTTGGGTCTATATATCTATATTTAACATTATAATTATGATACAATGTATCTCTCTCTCTATCACACACACACACACACACACACACTTTATTTTACTTATTCTTTCTCTATTTTTCTATTCTATTGACTTGTTTTCTTTTTGTTGTGTGTGTGTATATATATATATATATATATATATATATATAACGTCTTGTTATTGTTGTTGTTGCTGTAATTATTATTATTATATAAAGAAAGAAAATATTAATTATTTTACATTTATATACCTATAATATAAACAAGTTCTAATTTTGTTTTAATTTGAAATATAATGTCTACTTAGACTAAGGTTTCTGTCAATTTCTCTCTATGACGGCCTTTTAAAGGTGGGGAATTTATTTTTTTCAAAAACGCTTTAAAAAACTGAGTCGGGCCGAGTACCAAAACGAACTTGTAGCCAATCAGCAGTAAGGGGGGTGTCTACTCATGATGC
>NW_015537963.1:624655-638515 GCF_001515605.1 Sinocyclocheilus anshuiensis
ACTAGCAAAACAAACTTGTAGCCAATCAGCAGTAAGGGGCGTGTCTACTCATGACGACGAGGAGAGAGCGCTCAGTGCACAGGATGGACATTAGCCGAGCCGAGCAACGACAGAAAGGTAGATATGGTGGATAAAAAAAGCAAAAGAGGAAAAGGTCTGCGGAAACAAAAGAAGGCTTACGATAAGGCAAGAAGTAGGACCTGTGTAAATATCGGGTCAGCTTTCCAGCGCTGGAGAGAACTCAGGGAGCGGAAGGCCTGTGATCGGACGCCGAGGTTGCTTTATTTCTTCTCGATTGGTGAGTAACACCGTGTCTACACCGGACGCGACAGTTCCAATGCATCCAACTGCATCCAGCCGCGCCGCAACAGCTAAGGTCTGTCTACACTGGACGAGACAAAGCAACCGTTGAAAATCATTTGAAATTTGTTTCAATACGTCATAAATAGAACGCAGCAGCAGTTTTCTGTCGGATTTGTCGTGCCGCACCGCATCCAGTGTAGACAGCATCACTGATTATAATGAGTTCTATAGTATTTTGTCGCGCCGTGCCACTTGGTTTTGCTTTGTTTCACAGAACTAATCAATGCCTGGGTTGCGTACGTATGTGTGGGGCGGAGCTATCAAAATAGCGGCGATACCCTTTTGGGGTAGGGGCGTGTTTGTTTTGGTGATTTGAAATGTCAACATTGGCTACCAGAAATCACTTACCCCACCTTTAAAACACACTCCTGAAAAAACCTCATCTCACCAGATTACGTAATTTCACTTTGGCTTGTTTTCAAGTGATTGCTGGAATGCCTCATTTGAGGTTAAAAAGTCACTTGCTCCTGTTACCATGACGATGTCTATAGGAGCCGCTCAGGCGGTGTTAAGAGTCCTCAAGGGAACCGGCTGAACTGTAAAACTGTCATGAGTGTTTCCCAGAGTTCCCCACTATCACAGTCTGATTCATCCAGTAAGAATCATTTAATCCCTTAAAGGGTTAGTTAACCCAAAAATGAAAATTCTGTCATTAATTACTCACCCTCGTGTCGTTCCGAACCTGGAAGACCTCCGTTCATCTTCGGAACACAAATTAAGATATTTTTGATGCATTCTGAGAGCTCTCTGACCCTCCCATAGATAGCAAGGGTACAACCATGATCAACGTCCAGAAACGTAGCAAGGAGATTGGTAAAATAATCCATGTGACATCAGGGGTTCAACCGTATTATTACGAAGCTACGAGAATACTTTTTGTGTGCAAAAGAAAGAAAAAAAAAACTTTATTCAACAATTCGTCTCCTCCCCTAGTGCCATTTTGAAGAGTATCCACTGAACGCAAACAGTGTATTCTGTTCTGTGTCAGCTGCGCCATGCGGATACGTTTTCTACGTTGTTTGTGCTTTGATTTGAACGAAAACAACGTATCCGTGTGGTGCGGATACTAGTTTGACTAGTTTTACTAGTTTTGCCTTAACACATTTATATTGATGGGCGATGTGTCATATGTCTGAAAAGATCCCAATCAGATCTGTCCAAAGAGACATCGATCAAACTCCTAGGCCAATTCACTGTCGATTTATGCCTTTCCAAACATGAGGAAGGAGGGCGCAACGAATGCGAAATGCGCACCGCCCCATAGCGCGCTAGCAGCTAGCTCGATGCAGAGTTGGGAAACTATGGATTGTGAACAAATACAATAATAATTATGAATTATTCCACCCATGTGTTAAAATTTAAGGTGTTTTGTGTAAAATTAGACCTTTTTTTTATCCATTTAGCCCAATGTATATTGGAATGGGACTCTTTTAAATTCACATATTCCTGAACTCGCAGAATGGAGACCCCTAGTGGACATATTGCCTCCCTTCAAATAAATCTCAATAACTTTTTTTTTTTTGAAATGATACAAAAAAACATCTTGTTTCCCCGTTTACTGGCACCTAGTGAAATCAAAAGAAACTTTCTGCATGGAGATGGACCAAATAGATCTTAAATAACAGACTTTCAAATAAAAACTTAATAATTAATAAAAATCATAATTAGATTTTTTTTATTTGTGTTTATCCTAAATTATGAAAAAAATACAATAAAAATATTAATTATTCCACACGGGTGTTAAAACTTAGGGTATTTTCTGTGAAATGAGACCATTTTTATCAATTTACTCCAATGTATGCGAGTAGGGCACTATTTTAAATTCAGGTATGCCAAAATCAGTAAAAAATCCAAAATATGCCAAAGAGCTTAAGGGGTTAAAGAACATTTGTGACCGTGAATCGTTGAGTGATTCCCTTTGTCTAATCTATGAACACTTATTGATGAACTGCTTCATATTTGTCCAGATTTTAATTTTCTTTTATATCATCACCGCAGTGAAATCAGTTCCTCTCATGGCTTAAGATTTGACCAGTCAGACTGAGAGCTCATGTTATTCATGTGTCTCTATATGATGAATGTTTCATGTCCAGGATGGAGAGGTGAATGTGCTAATGTGGTTTTTCTCTGCTCTCCTGTAGTTGATCTCCTGGGGCTGCTGAAGTGGAGATCCAACACCAGTTTGCTCCAGCAGAACCTCCGTCACCTGATGAAAGTGGAGGGAGGCGAGGTGGTCAAGGTACGTGTGGATCATCTGACGCACAGAAACACAAACTCACAGCTTTCATTCAGACGTCCGTTTGGATTCATGCAGACATTCGTGCTGCTAATGTAAACGTTTGAAGTTAGTGTGGAGACTTGCTCTCTGATTTATGATATGAAATTATGAATGAACTCTCTGATGCACTTCAAAGCTTTTTGATTATTAGTTTTTTTGGAAGGCAACAGCAAAACGTGCTGAGATATATTTAGAAATTGCATTTCTGTAAGTGTTTTCAGTAGGGTGTGTGGTTGGGCCTGTGAAATTATAGAAATGCTCGAAATAAGCTTTCATCATATCTAACTCAAAATAAGCGTTGCAATTTAAATGTTTAAATTGTGTTCTCCATCCATAAAATAAAATATAATAAAATAATAAAAAAGCATTCTATAATTTTTTTTTTCATTTAAATTCAATTAATTGAAGCAACCCTGATACAAAATATCTGAGATCATGTAATTAAAAGTACACATTCAGAATGGAGTGATTTTTGTTGTACTAAATACTGTAATCAGTAAGTGGAATTGTAACCACAATCATTGAATGTCTAATGATTTCTGTCTATTGTAGAGTCTTATGTTCCTATGCAGCATATGATTTAAAAGCCCCTCTGAGATGAGGCAGAGCTCTGTTGGTTTCATGACTTTTCCCTCAGGGATCATGCGTTTGAATGCCAGTTTGCTCCTGAAGGCGGTGTGTCTCATGGACTGATTTCTCTGGCCGTGTTTGAAGGCAAACACGCTCGAGCTGTCAGCGCTGAGAGAGAGAAAGATGGAGGCAGAGACTGTGTGCTGTAAATGTCCCCTCAGCCTCTATCTAACAGACTCTGCAGCTTTTCTGCCATGTCTCTGCCACATAAATATAAAACCACGGACCAGAACCGTAGACGCTCACCGCTTTACTTCTGAATCCATCCATCCATCCGTCCGTCCGTCCATCCATCCTACGCACACACTGCATAAAATGTACAATAAAACAAAATGTACACAATTATGCATTTGAAATTAAATCAAATAAAAATGAAATTATTTCTAAAAAAACTGTAAAACAATTAAATGTAGAATTAAAAAATAAAAAATGTAATAAATCGAAATTACAAAGTTTAAATAAATAAGTAAAGGTAGAATAAAAAATGAAATAAAATGAAATTTAAAATAAAAATGAAATATAAAATAGAATATTAAATAAAGTAAATTTGTATGTAAATTATAATAAAATATAAAATAAAAAAAATTAAATGACATAAAATATAAAATAAAAATCAGTTTTTATATGAAATATAAAATAAAATTCCATTTCAAAATAGTTCAAAATTATTTAAAATAATTTGTTGGCAGAGCCCTGATACCCAGTTTGTGAGATTTAAATCAACCTAAATCAAACCTAAATGTTCATATAATTGAAACTACACGTTCAGAATAGGGCATTTGTTGTAATAAATACTTAATCAGTAAGAGGAATTGGAACCATGATCTTTTTACAGTTTAAGAAGTAGTTTTGATTTGGGATAAGGCCCAACGACAGATATATTGCAATATTTCCTCAACTACACAAAAACTATTCAAATCGGAGGTGTGTTTAAACATGAAAGTTGTCTTTGGGTGGCCTGAAGGAAGCTGCTAATTCAAACAGCTGTTAATATGCAGAACACACACTCACAGGATGACTACAATTACAGTACGTGTGTTTCTCGCACACACACGCACACGCACACACACCCCGATCACACGGCAGTGCGTTTATTGGCCAGACACCGAGTGAATAATTCAGCGCTCACCACCCAGAGCGATAGACACACAGACTTCCCTTAATGTTTCCTGCAGGCGTCCCACTCAACATGATTATGTACTTTCCTCACGCTGTGTACTACAACACCTTCCTACCACTGCCAAGTTTGGAATTGGATTTCTCTGGCCGGCGCAGACATGCCGCATGAAAGTTGTGAGGACGATGTAATAATGCTGCAGGATGGCTTTTGTGTTCCTGATAGGGGTTTCTTCAGGAATCGGCCCTATGGCACGGATCACTCACTTCACTGTAAACGCACTGGAGGAAGCATCTGCGGCAATGATTCAAGGGCACCGCAACATTTACGCCCCGTTTATTTATTATCTGACATTTGAAGGATGAAACTTTCTACTAGAACATCTGAGGAGGAACTTGACATGACTTTGGGACGATGTTATTTAATAATACAATGCTTAAATAAACTAAAACTAGGTTTAATGAATAAATGAATGAATGATTAAATAAATTCTGTTAACTGTGTATTTTTTAAATTGGATAAATAAGTAAATAAATAAATATACTATTTCAGATTTCTTTAGATATTTAAATATTTACATTTTACATGGTTTAATTTAAATATGTAATATTACTGTTATAATCTGTAATGCATTTGTTATGCACTACAAATAATACAACTTGTCATTGTTTCGCCACGGAATCATTTACTTTTATTTTAGCTGAGATTTTTTTAATTGAATGTGAGAAGGAAAGCCACGAAGTAATATAGAAATAATCGACAACATATCTTTATATTCCAATGTCCTCAACGTTCAAGCAGGAATGAATGTAAAGCACAAATTGTATAGTGTGACTCATGAACAAATGATTCTTATGATTCAAATGAATCGAGAGTCAAAAAGACTCACACTCTTAAAGTATCGCTGTGAATCAGTTGAAGCAGTTCTAGAAAATAATAAAATGTTATCAAAAAGCAGTATTGCTTTTTAGTGTATTTAAATATTCATTAGATTCTTTACATTTTATATTTTCAAACAGAAAATATATATCAATCTGCTTAAATAAAATATATAAGTGAATTCTAAAATATATAAAATTATATAAAATATATAAAAGTGCATTCTTAAATATTTAAAAGTGATTTATATTTTAATATATAAAATATATAATTAATTTATATTATTTATTTCATATTCTTTATAAAATCATTATTGGAATCAAAAAGAATGATTACATTAAGTTCACAACCTGAATTGTTAAATTCTAGTTTGTCATTCCTAGTGTCAAATATCGACTCAAATCCTCAATTAGTTCCCATTTCCATTGCCTCCAGCTCAGTGAACAAATATCCTAGTGAATGTTATCTTTGCACGACCGAAGCAAACTTACTCTTCACAGAAATAATCATCTCCAGCATAAATCATCTCTGTCCTTTCATTAGAATAATGCTCTCTCTTCCTCCATCTCCTGCTCCCTTTTTTTTTTTTTTTTGGATTGCTTTCTGAGTTATGTGTGTACACCTGACGTGAGCGGTGGCATCTTCAACACGCCGGATCTCATCTCAGACTGATGACAGATTGACGGCCGTTATAGACTAGGACTTTCCTATCTGTTGGGACTTGTTCTGTCCTGGATATACACAGCAGCTTCATTGGCGGTAGCGCAAGCATTTATTTATTTCCCCTCAAGGGCACACTCTTCCCCTCGTCGCAGTGACTGTAAGCAGAGGCCACGCAGCAGATGTGCCAAACACTCGCGCTCGTTCTCAGGTGGAGCATTTCAGCTTTTAAATGAGTTTTCACACTGAATTTGTAAGTGCAGAAATAGAGCAAATGTGCGAACAATCTTATTTATAAACCTCTGTGTGTGTGTGTGTGTGTGTGTGTGTGTGTGTGTGTGTGTGTGTGTGTGTGTGTGTGTGTGTGTGTGTGTGTGTGTGTGTGTGTGTGTGTGTGTGTGTGTGTGTGTGTGTGTGTGTGTGTGTGTGTGTGTGTGTGTGTGTGTGTGTGTGTGTGTGTGTGTTTACAGTGCAATGTGCTTTAAAAAAAGTTCCTTGGCAACACTTTCTAGAAACCGGTATCATGCATGTATTTTTATAATGCTGTATAATGCACTTTGCTCGCGCTCGTTCTCAGGTGGAGCATTTCAGCTTTTAAATGAGTTTTCACACTGAATTTGTAAGTGCAGAAATAGAGCAAATGTGCGAACAATCTTATTTATAAACCTCTGTGTGTGTGTGTGTGTGTGTGTGTGTGTGTGTGTGTGTTTACAGTGTATGCGATTGTGTGTTCTGTGCTAAATATTTGGGGGATTTACTTTTCTGGAGGAGTGTCATGTGGCTAGATCTGGCATCTGTCAGAAGCAGGCACTGCTGCTGTGAACCGGGGGAGTCCTTCACAACTGGGGCAGAGCAGGTTACCACATACTTTGCTTTATTTATGGTAGTGATTCCCATCCAGGGGTGCATGTTCCCTAGGGGGTGCCTAAAAATGATGGTTATGCTTACCTATAGAACAGAGAAAATTTAATTAGTGGTTATAAAAATAAACAGTTATATAAAAAATAAATATTAATCTATACTTAAAAAAATTATTAATAATATATTAAAACGTGTGCAAATATAAACAACTTTTTAAAAATTATTGCTATTATATATTAAAATATAAATATATGCAATAAAATATATATGCAATAATATAATATAAATATAAATGAACATTAAATAGACTTTAACATATACTTTATAAATGTAATGTATGAATTTATGCAACAAATTTATTTTGCACTTTATGGATATTATTAATAATGATAAATGATCCAGTATAATATGGGTTAATAGAAATGATGGCATAGTTTACAGTGCAATGTGCTTTAAAAAAAGTTCCTTGGCAACACTTTCTAGAAACCGGTATCATGCATGTATTTTTATAATGCTGTATAATGCACTTTGCTCTTTGGTTATATCTGTTGTTCTCAGGGAAAATTAGTTATATTTGCCATTTCGTGGTTACACATGCATTAGTGATGTTTTCAGTGTATAAATAAATAAAATAAATAAAATCTTTCTTTATTTCTTTCTTTCTTTCAATTGATTGTTTTTGTTCATTTATTTATTTCATTTGTTTTAGTTATTACATTTTAGTTTTTTTAATTTGTTTTATTGTTTGTTTGCTTCATTTGTGCCTTTTATTTGTTATTTGTTATTTATTATTTTTTTGGTTTGTTTGTTTTTATTTGATTAATTTGTATAATTTGGTTTATTTATTTGTTCCATTTGTTTTATTTGTTTTTAATTGTTTTTAATTATTTGTTTGTCTTTATTTATTTATCTTGTGTCTTTGTCACCTTAGTATTTTTAATTAATTTAATATTCTTGCCAGTTGAAGGGACAAAATCTGATTGATTGATTTGATTGATTAAGTGATTATTTATTTTTTATTTATTGAAGACCAGGGACAGTGTGAAAAATATTGAAAAAAAATATAAAAAACATAACCTTGATTTATTATGCCTCTTACAGTTATTCTGAGAAAATGATGTGTTTGAATGCTATATGACATGTGACATATGAACTAATATAGATATTACATAGATAAAAGGATGATGCATTGAGTGAAATGAAAGGGAGCTGAGTGAATGAGAGTTCTGCTCTTGTGTCTGAATTGTGGCACATATGTGTCGGTGTAGCTGGACTGGAGCTGTAATTCTCTTCTTGCTGCTGTGATGTCCTTGCTGGAATGTCATTGAGCATCAGCTGAATGACAGCAGATATTAAAGTGGACAGCATGTGCTGTAGATTGACAGTCCATGAAGCTGACAGCGTATCTGTTTGCACGTTTTCGCTTTCTCAGTAATGATTCAGAGCAAAGCACAGAGCTTTTAAAATCATCCTGTTAAACTGACCATCACACTATGGTGTGTGTGTTTCTGTTTCATCTTGTAATCTGTGTGTGTGTGTTTAGTTTCTGCAGGACACTTTGGACGCCCTTTTCAACATTATGATGGAGAACTCAGACAGTGAAACCTTTGATACTCTTGTGTTTGATGCTCTGGTAAGATTCTCATGGCCTGTGCGTCAATAAATCTGCACAAATAAAAAATAAGTATGGAATAATTGACGACGGGCCGTTGAATTATTAGAAAAATAATGCACACCCGAGGTGGTGATGCGGCCACGATGCGAAGCGGAGTCAATTATTCCGCTTATACTACGGTTACCACACCTCAAGACATCGATCAGATTATATATTTAAAGGGATTCGTCCGATTTTTGTACTTAAATCGCTATTGTGAGTAGGATTATTTCTTCCGCATCTCATCCAACGCCTCTTTTGCTAGTTCAGAAACGTCATTTTAAAAGCTGGTAATGGAGGCTTGAGCCGTTATTAGCATTCTAATGCAGTTATTAATTATTAGAGAGCGAGAGCGACAGAGACACACAGAGAAAGAGAGAGAGAGAGCTTGTGTGAATTAGGCTACCTCTGTGCGTCCCTCAACAGTGTTCTGCATCAGAGTCTCTAAACAGCGCTGTTATTACCTCGCTAGTGAGAAATGTCATGTGTAGCCTTTAAGTTGCTACACTATATAGGCTAACTGAAAAAATCGTCATGGCAGTGCTGACAACACCTTTTTGTGCAAACTGCGTGACCGTAGTGTGCGTGTGCGAGCACGTGTGATTGCAGTAATTCCTGTGTGCTGTATAGGTACTGTATGCTAATTTCCGTTATTACAGTAAACTATGCTAAGTGATATGGAACTGTAATGCGGTCAAGAGAGCTGCCTGGCACTATGTTCGCCGTGCGTTTCCCTGAAAATAATTGCACACCTCAGAACGTTCGTCAGCCAATCAGAGATTGAAGCATTCAACGGCCCCGTAGTATAATTTATAATAATGGTTTTATACAAATGGCTTAATTTGACCCAGTATTTAATGTTTTAGTTTTTTAATAATAGGATTTAGGCATAATCTAAACAGCTCAGTCTGAGTCTATTGTGTGTTGTGCTGAATTATAGTAATAACATGTTATATCAGTACTTCTACTCAATAGTAATTACAAAAAAAATAAAAAAATAATAATAAATCAAAAAAGGTTTAATATGCATGGTTGTTCATTTTTACTTCTTTTTTTTTTTTTTTTTTTTTTTAAATAAGTGTCTCTTCTGTTTTTGAAAGGTCTTCATAATTGGACTGATCGCAGACAGGAAGTTCCATCATTTCAATCCGGTTCTGGAGACCTACATCCGCAAGCACTTCAGCGCCACCCTGGCCTACACGTGAGTGTGAAATTCTGCCCTCTCTGTGCCAGTATGTGCTTTGTTTTCATGTGTAACACAATGTGTGCCGATATTTTCAGAAAGCTGACAAAAGTCCTGAAGAACTACGTGGAGAATGCGGAGAAGCTGACGGAGCAGCTGCTGAAAGCTCTGAAGGCTTTGGAGTACATCTTCAAGTTCATCGTGAGATCCCGCGTTCTCTTCAACCAGTGCGTTCAGATCTCTCATGTTCTGTTTTATTCATTGCACATCTGAGCTTTAGGGATATCATATCACTCAAATCCACGGAGCTGTGCTTGTAGTCTGAACCAGGGAATTATTATTAACAACAACAACAATAATAGTTATTATTATTATTACTACTACTTTTATTGAGTACTTGATTTTTTTAATTTTACATTCAAATATTACATCAATAATTTCTTATTTGCAGTACTTTAGTAGTAATTACTGTTTGTTTAGTAATTAATGTAGTAGTAATGTTTAGTTGTTTATTATTATTATTAAATACTTGGCTATTTTATTTAACAATAAAATTTAACAATTATTCTATTTACAGTAATTATTTAGTATTTTTTTTAGTAGACTATTTTTAGTACTTAATTAGTATTTATTTATTTACTTTGCATTTATGCATTCACTTAAAAAAGAGGAACACAGCAATTTGTCAAAGAGCCAACAATATTTGTAATATAGCTAGCAATATTAGTAATAATTTTATAGCCATTTTGATATATAATCACAACATATTGGCCAAATTGTGCAGCCCTACAAACAAGAACAGCAAACCTGTTTTTTTTTGTGTGTTTTGTTTTGTTTTTATTATTTTATTTTAATCACATTTTTTTTTTTATCAGAAAACTTTTTTTTCTCCAAACTGCGCAGCTTTACTATTTTGATTGTGCAGTTTTTGACGAGTGGCAAAAAGCAAACAGATAATAATCCGTGGCGTATCCAACATATACTCCAAAACTTCTTTCTTTTTCTTCTTCGAAATATGGGTTTCCCAGCCAATAAGCTGCAGTTAAGGCTAAGAGATGTGACAGCTTGATTTAATGTGCAGATCTGAAATGGCACACCTTTATCAAACCGAAGTGCCCTGGTTTCCTGACGGATGGAGGATGTGTTTGAGGCGGACAGGAAGTGGAACGGGCAGCGGCGCTGATTTAGGGAGACGGAGGACATGTTGAGTAATGACTCGGCCTAAATTAAGTTCAGCGCTGGTGATTAGCTTGTTGTCTGCAGGTGAAGTATATGATGGTGTCTCTTTAACTACCTGAACGCTGAGAGCGCCTGACACCGCAGAGCGCTGTGAGAGACACTAATGAGCAGAGTCTGATCTGATTGACTTCTCTGCTCGCTCACAGACTCGACCTGCTGCCGCTGTTCACCAACACATGCCGACCCGACCGCACACGTCTCCCAGTCAGGGCTTCAGACTGCTGTGGAAATGATGAGAAATATGGCCAAAAATAACAATTATCGTAAGATTGAATAGCTATCGGTGTCAGAAGGAAAACCGCATCAATATGCGGTTTCATCAAATGTTCATCAATTTCAGTGTTTTCTGCAGCCCTGCTCAGGATCTTTCTATTGCATTATTCTCCTTCGAATGATTCTGATGACCTTTAAACCAGCATTCACAAAAAAAGTCAAAA
This sequence comes from Sinocyclocheilus anshuiensis, assembly GCF_001515605.1. NCBI lineage: Eukaryota > Metazoa > Chordata > Actinopteri > Cypriniformes > Cyprinidae > Sinocyclocheilus > Sinocyclocheilus anshuiensis. The sequence continues at coordinate 635,957 of NW_015537963.1, forward strand.
TAATCATTTTTAAAATAAACATTTATTCTATACACACAATTATTTGCACAAAACGCGCGCACACAAACAATTCTCAACATCTTCACATTAATATTGTTTTTATTTTATAATGAGCCTAGATTACAAGACATACTACCATGATGAATACTTACAAAAGTGCTTCACTCTTTTCTGTCATTACAGCAATGAGAGAATTATTTTGTTCATGTTTTTGTCATTTTTTTTTTAATTTGATTTTGTGGTGAAATATGACCTTGAATAATTTATGCAAAAAACTATTTCTTATTTATTAAATATTTCTCTATATTTATTTATTTATTTTATTTATTTCTTGCAAAATACAATTGCTTATTCTTGTTCATATTTTATTGTTAAATATGACCTCAGCATTTCTTAACAGATTGTTTGTTTTATTTATTTATACATTTTTTTTGCAAAATTTAATTTATTATTTTTTCTAATTGATTTTGGGGTTAAATATGACCTCAGCATTTCTTAACATTTATTTATTAATTTATTGATTGGTTGATTATTGCAAAATATTTCTTTTTTTTTGTTTGATTTTAGTGTTAAATATGATCTCAGCATATCTTCACAGCTTGTTTGTTTATTTTTATTATAATTTTATTTTTATTTTTTTTGCAAAATTTTATTTATTATTTTTCTATTTGATTTTGGGGTTAAATATGAACTTGGCATTTTTTGACATTTGTTGTATTAATTGATTGACTTTTTTTTGCTAATTATAATTCCTTATTTTTCCATTGGATTTTGGGATTAAATATGACCTCAGCATTTCTTGATTTTTTTATTTGATTTGATTTTTGCAAAGTATAATTTTATTTTATTTTTATTTTGAGGTTAAATATGACCTCGGCCTTTGATTAAAAATAATACAATTCTACCATATCTCCCCTTTACTTTAGTAATTAATGAGTATAAAGCACTTCAAAATAATTAATGGTCAACTGGAGTGTGAAGAATATTTCAATATATTTGACGGGCCATTAACTGTGTGTGTGTGTGTTGACAGAGGGCCGGTCTAATGTAAACGCTCTGGATGAGAGCGAGATTGTCTTGACCCTCACCGTAACCAGAGCACAGAAAATCAGGTGGCGCTAATCGCATCAGCAAAGGCCATCGGTGAGCATTTAATGAAAGCTTGAGCGCGGGAATCCTCCCGGTGTTTGTGTGGCTCTTTGGAGCAGCGCCGAGACGGCCCGTCAGCTCTCTGCCCTTCAAACTAGATTACGGAGCAATTCATCAATCTGATCGGCCTGTAATCAGGAGCTAGTTTAGAGGTGCCAGTGAACAGGTGGGAGTGTGTGTGTGTGTGGAGGTTGACACATTGTTTTTGATGTGGATTTGTATGGCTCCGGCTAGTTTGATGTCATGGATTTGCATTCCAAACACATGTAGAGCGGTCTGCTGCCTCTCTGATGATTTAGATGAAATGATTCTCGCCGCTCGAGCCCCTGATAATCTGCTGTTTGTGTGTTTTCCTTCAGGCTCTACGAGAACAAAGGCGAGAGTGATTTCATGGAGTCCCTGAGGAATCTCTTCGCCTCGTTTAACGCCATGATGAACAGCAATGCTGAAGGGACCGGCGGGGTGAAGGTGAGAACGCTCTAGGAGCCAGTTTCTGATGAGCTGGATGTTTAAACACTGCGTTAATAGAGCATTAAGATAAGAGAAACAAAAACATTTACACATCTGTTCCAGGGGCCCGTTCTTCGTACGTCGCTAACTCCGTTAGCTGGATTTGATTGTTGACGATTTCGCCTGATCTTGGGTTGTTTGGTTCTTCGAAGCTCATCCCGGAGTTGCTGTCATAGCAACAGGTCTGTTAGCTTAAACCTGCTCGGCAGCAGGCTTATTTCATGTAAACAGGATTAGATCGCATCTTTTTAAGCAGAATTGATACTTAAAATCTGTCCTACTGCTACTTAATTAGTAGAGTATCCTACTGATCCAGGGACAGTCATTTAAAATAATAATAATTGAAAAATTAATTGAAAAACAATATAATAATGTTGTGTAGTCTATAGGCTATAGTATATTTAAATGAGTAAAACTTCTAAAATTTCTTTATGTATACAGTTAATCTGAGCCGTGCATTAATTTGAGTGATGACAGCTATTATGGAAGTGGCTTGATGGAGCGCAGGAGATGCAGATAACTTGATCTTGACCCTTAAGAAACTTTAATTAATGCTGTCACATAACAAATCTGTTTAAAAGATAAAATTAAATGAATTGCTAATTACAACATTGAAATAAAAATGTAAAGCCTGTACAAATACTAGAAATGGTGAATTTAAATAATTGGGAATCATGTAAAAAAAAAATGTAATAAAAACAGTGCACATTTCATTTTTCTATTATACCATTCATGTAGTTTTGATCGCTTGGCTGTTTCCTTATAAAGGTTCAGAAATTTGTCAAGATTTTCGTCAGGTGTCTTTTTTAATGATATGATGTCATTACGTTGCTGTCTCGCCGCCAGCCAATCGCTGCATTGCTGATCGTGGTTTCGAGTATCGATACATAGCCCCTTTTA
>NW_015537963.1:638691-643148 GCF_001515605.1 Sinocyclocheilus anshuiensis
GCCAGCCAATCGCTGCATTGCTGATCGTGGTTTCGAGTATCGATACATCTGCCCTTTTCGGGGAACACGAGAACGCACAGTAATCCTAGACAACTTAATCCAGATATTTTAATCTAATACGCAAATTCGTTTGAAGAACCAAATTAGCCAGAGATCAGTTATCAGGATTAGAAGATCTGGAATCTTTCAATAAGCGACGTACGAAGAACAGGCCCCTGGTGTGACTTCATTTCACACATGCAACACACAAGGAGATGTTTCCCAGAATGTTCACGCTGCTCTTTTACAAACATTGAAGGCCTACAAATAACATCCATATGATGTATTCCAGTTCTTCTGAATTCATATGATGCTTTATGAGAGGAAAAATCTGATTAAAGTTTCCTGAAAACCCCTCCCTAAATGCATTTGCACACCCATATATTCAAAGTTGTTGCTTCTCAATTAGTTATGAGAAATGACAACCAATGAAATTTGGATTAATTTGTGTCAAACATGACATAGTTTTGCTAGCTAGCACATCAAAATGACAGGAAGAGGAACTGATTTGTAAAATAAATCAAACTATACATTTTTATGTGCCATTTAGAGACATGCAATGTGTGTAACCTTTAATTCTGTGTCTCTATAATAGTTAATGCTGAATTTCACTGACAAAAATTAAGAGTCAGAACACAAACTAATGGAATATCCAGTTGCTGTCACTAATATGTTGTTTAATGTTAAGTCTCTCGACTTGCTGTGACATGTCTTAACTCAGCATCTTGCATAGATTTAATGCTTTTAACCTGGCTAACTTTGGCAAATTTAGTGACTCGTTCTTCAGTATTACTCATTTTATCTATCGGACATATGTCATCATGCAGCATATTTGAATATGTAATATGAATGCGATTTGAGAGAGAATTAAATAACATTTTGGTCTGTGTAAAAATACTCTAAAAATACAAATTTTTGAAAGAAATGAGTACTTTTATTCATGAAGAATGCATTAAATTGGTCAAAAGTGAAAGTAAAGAAAATTCTTTAAAAATTATATTTCGAATAAATGTGCTTTTAAACATTCTATTCATCAAAAAAATATTTCTACAAAAATATGAAGCAGCGCAACTGTTTTTGACGTTGATAATAATAATAATAATAGATGTTTCTTGAACATCAAATCAGCATATTAGAATGATTTCTAAAGGATCATGTGACACTGAAGACAAGAGTAATGATGCTGAAAATTCAACTTTGCATCATAGGAAAGAATTACATTTTAAACAAATTGATTTAATCTTTGAAATTTAAAATTAAATTGAAATTTAAAATTGAAATTTAATACAAATTGAAAAGAGTTATTTTAAATTGTAATAATATTTCACAATTTTACTGATTCTACTGTATTTTTTGAGTAAATAAATGCAGCCTTGATGAGCATAAGAGATCACCAAACATTCAAAAGACCATGCACACTTTCATTGTATAAAAAAGAAAAGTTCCTTGCAAGAATGAAAGTCATACAGGTTTGGACCAATATGAGCAAAATGTGTATCTGGAGGCTCTGTATCTCAGGACGTCTTCCCAGAATGCTGCTCTGTTTCTTCTGTCAGACATGAATATGTATGTTTCTGTCTTTCATGTGTTGAAGTGTGTGTTTGTGTCTCTCTCTCGTCCCCTGATCTCCTCCTCTGTCCACTGTGGCTCTGGCGTCGCAATCTTTAGCTTCTCCTCAAGGTACTCTATCTGTCCTCCTCTCCTCCATCTGTTTCTCTGCTCCTCCTCCTCCATTTGTGTGCAGTTTTGTTTGTCACTGACCTTTCCTGTCACTTCTTTTTTGCATTAACACACCTCTGTTCTAACACACACGCGCTCAGTGGCCGACACAAAGCATCAGACGCTCTGGACGGGTCGTGAGTCTGCCTGGAGCGATGCAGCCGTGCCGCTGGCCCGGATCTTAGTGGTTTTGTCAGAAAATTAAAAATATATCTTGTTAAGATGCAGTCAAGGGAAGGAATGTGCTTTTCTCTCCTCTGGCCTCGCAACAGGAAAGCAAGAGACGACGTGAGTGAAACGGCACATCAGCTTGAAGTACATTGTGTTCACATGCCCTCACACTTATTATTTAAACAGTATGACAGATTGAGCTTGTGCTGGTCGTTTTTACTGCACATGTCGGGTTTGTTTTTCTCTTTTCTGCCTTGTGTTGTTTTAGAGGGAAATGAAGGTGAAGTGTATCATTTGTTCACTACTAGTGTTAAACTAAATTGAAAACAGCCGTTTTCCAAAACACACCCCCAGCCCGCTATTGGTAATTTCAACAAATAGTATATATATGTATTAGGGGTGGAACGGTTCAACTTATTCGTTATATAAGTTATACTGTCAAATAAACATAAAGAAAATAAGATTCATCTATCTAACTACAAGCAACAGCACAAATAAATACAATGCAGTAAAGATACAAATAAAATAAACAGTGATTTTCAGGTTTTTTAAGGTAGGTCTAACATTAGTTTTAGGTACAGAAATTGAATAAAGTAATCAAATGTAAAATAGCATTGCATATTTTACTGTATAAATTAAAGATGAATCTTTATTAAAGTTAAAAAAGCTATTCAATCAAGTGCAGTGAGCGTTTTCCTTGTTGCTGTATGATTAATATTAAGAAAGTGCTGTCACTTTAAGAGAATGCACTCGTACAGTACGTTCAGCCGGCTATGTCTGCTATAGACCAATTTGGAGTAGACATCACAGTTACGTCACTTACAGCTACGCGCGCATTGTGGTGGCAGAAAAACACTGGGAACAAGTGGAGGGAAACGGGTAAAATCCATGGAATAAGAGAAAAAATGTATTGTGCTTTTGGATGTCAGAATCAGAATGCAAATCATTTTTATAGAATAATGTCATCAAAGACGCCATTTGAAGCTAAACGCAGACGTTTAAATGGACAAACTATAGATGAAACCTACGATTACCCTACTTTTAAAGCATAAATTTGATTAAACAATAGGTCTATATAATATTCACATAGGGGACATATTGTATTAGCCGTACAGTTAAAGCATGAAATACTATTTAAACCTATAACATTTTACATTACATTTAGCCTACCTATGTTATCTCACAATTCTGAGTTTTTTTTTCTCGCAAATGCAAGTTTAAATCTCCTAGTTCGGACTTTATAACTTGATCTACCTCAACAATTGCGAGTTTGCCAATTCTGAAGGAAAAAAAGCCAGAAGTGTGGGATATAATCTCATGATTCTGAGCCGAGGGGAAAAGAGAGAATGATTTTTTTCTTATCAGAATTGTGATATAATCTCGGAATTGCAAGAAAAAAGTCAGAATTTTTAAATAAAAACTCAAAATTTACCCTTTATTCCATGGCGTGCATAGACTGCAACGTTAAATCAGGCATTTTCTGCCACCAGATAGACTCCGCCCACAAAAAGTCATCACTGTTTGCAAACACTGAAATTGGTCTATAGGATATTTACCAAGACGGGCATTTTGACATAATTTTTGTGTGAATCTGTCCATTCAAACACAATACTTCAGAGAGAGCTTAATATTTGCGCGCGTTCTGAGGCGCGGGTTTGCGCGCTTCAGATGAGCACACGCACAAAACTTCTTACTGTGCGCGTGAGCTCGTGTCCTCTGGCTCTTAAATGTTTAAACTGGCAAGGCTTAAATGAGTTTACTTTAAACACAGACATTACAAAAAGTAGCTTCAGCAAGAAATATTTTGTTTTATAAAATGTATTACATATACTCTTTCGGACCATGAGGGTGAGTAAATGATGACACAATTGTCATTTTTGGGTGGGTGAACTATACCTTTAATAATTTATTTTATAAATTGTATTATTATTACTATGAACATATGAAATTATTTCTTTAATGAAATCATACTCTAAATAATAAACTAAAACTGCCAGTAGGTGGTGATAAATGTCTTAATGATTAAGTCACCGAGTCATTCATTCATTCATTTGATTTGTTCAAATGGCTGATTCATTCAGGAGTGAAGTAAGTATGAATGGTCCATTGAATCATTAGGCTTGCTCAACTTGAAGCGGATCATCACCATCAGATCGATCGGTGTGTGACATCAAAGTACCGCAAGTGCTATTAGAGGGCAGACGACTATGCGTGCTTTTCAATCGCTCTCGCGGGACTTTGATGTCATACACCGATCGGTCTGTGCAGTGCCGCTTCAAATCCAACACACCTATGGTTCAACTCGCCAAATGGTTCACCCAATTCGTTCAAAACATGGATTAAGAAATTAAATGCCACTGTGTGTTGCTCGGAGATGAACAGTTCTGCTTTGTCTTTATATTTTCGTTGGCAAATTTGAGCAAAACAGACAACATTGTGTCTAAAATAACACAATATTAACTTCTTACTTAACTGTTGTATAAGATCGGTATCACATTTGCACTCATGTGATATTGCAATTAGCCTTT
>NW_015537963.1:643280-656177 GCF_001515605.1 Sinocyclocheilus anshuiensis
ATATATATATATATATATATATATATATGAATGAATGCATGTGTTGTTTATAAACATATATTTTTAAATTATTTTATTTTATTTTAGAACTTTTAGTATCATTATCCATCTTATCGGTTATTGGCCATAACTTAAAATAAAAATAATTATCTGTGATTGTTATAGTCCAGAGGTGTTTGTTTCCTTGCGTTGCTTGTCCAGTCCTGTGAAACTGTGTGTAACTGTGATCCAGACTCTAAAATGTTGGCGGTCGGTGTGATGTATTTCAGCGAAGTGACAGACTTTCTGTGAAGTCACTGCTGTATTACAATTTCAAATATAGAAATCAAATATAAATCAGATATTCACTTTTTTTAGTAAACACTTGAACTCCCAACACCTCATTTCCCAGCAAACTCTCAGGTTAAATCAGACGCTATGTGGGCTGCTGGGAAGAGAATTTATCAAATGGGAAACTTCATAACCCATCCATCACTGTTGACTCTTGGTTCACACTGCTTTCAGACGCTTTCTTTTTTCTTTTAAATGATTTCAAAGTACGTCAGAAATCGACACCATGATGAGGATCAAACAGGAAGGAGCAGCTTTAAATCCAGATCTGTAAACTCTCAGGACTCACACATCTTCTGGTGTGACTAGAATACAACCAAACATTTATCAGCTGAATAGCAGTAAAGCTGTTTTATAAAGAAGCTGTGAGTTTCCTTAAACAAGGTTTTAAAGCTTCCACATGTTGATTTTTGCCAAGTAGGATGTTTTACTCGGTTGAAATCTGTTGTTGATCCTTGAACAAGATTCCTGTCGAACTCATATCAAAGACAGATGAAACTACCTATACAAACCAAAAAGCTGTTGAATGTGCAATCCAAAAATCTGATTGAATATTGTTCTAGGATCTATATAAGGAACATACATGAACACAACCTAGTTGGAAAATCAGGCGAGGTCACCAAGATCAACATCCTTGTGAGTACTGGAAGAGCCAAACAGATTTATATCAGCTGGAGAAACTGATCAATAGACATTAACTGCATCAAATTCTGGGAAAATATGCTCGTGTAGTGATTGATGTGTTTTAGATGGACAGGTGTGACTCTCACAGATTCTGGACATTTGACTAGATTGATAGAGGAAATTTATTTTATGTACGTATGTATTTATTTATTTATTTGTTTTTGTTTTTTACATTATGAAACTTTTATCTCATACCTTATTTTTACCTTATACCTTATTTTTTTCATTTATTTATTTTTACAGATTTTTTTAACCTGCTGTATTTCACATTCTGAAACTTGTTTGTTTGTATTTATATTTTTATTAATTGTTTGGTTTTATATTTATTACAGACATTGTATTTCACATTCTTAAACTTTAGATTTTCAGTCATTTTTTATTTATGCCTTTTTTTAGACATTTTATTTTACATGCTGAGATGTTTTTTTGTTTTTTTTCCAGACTATGTATTTCACTTTCAGATAAACTTTAGTTTGTTCGTTCATTCATTAATTCCGATTTCAGCCACTGTATTTCACATACTCAAACTTGGTTTCTGGTTGCTTTATTTTTATTTATTTATTTCTATTTGAATTTATGCATTTGTTGAGATTTATTTCAAACATTGCATTTGACATGATAAATGCCAGTTGCTCGTTTGGACCATTTGTTGATTGAGAGTAAGTTAGTGCTCAGATTTCTAGATGAGTGTTTGTCAGTAGTTAAGTGTTAAGAGCAGCAGTTAGAGGAGATAGCACACATTCTCATGACTCATTGATCATCTATCGATCGGGGTGTTGGAGAGTATTTCAGTATTTGTGTTTTAGAAGCGTCTTCTCTGCGTGAGGTTCATCTTTCATTGACAGCGCTCTCCTCAGGCCGTTCAGCACAGCTGGATTTGATCTGAGCACAGATGGACTGATGGGAATCACAGCAGTAGTGTCTCTGATAATCATTAAATGAGGCTCTTGACACTTTCATGTAGTTCCTTGAACAATGTGAAGTCACTCCGGTTCCTCATTCATCGTGTTTGGACAGCACAATTCATCAAAATTAACACAATCATCTAAAATGATTTCTTTCTTATGCTGACTAACCCTGATTTTCCCCTCTTTTTCAATTTATTTAGCATGTTTTATAGGATTTTTAGAGCGTTGATCATGCTAATATATATATATATTTTTGTGAATTCTAGGGTGCTGCACTGAAATACGTCCCAACTATCGTCAATGATCTGAAACTGGTCTTTGATCCAAAGGAGCTCAGGTGAGTTTATCAGACATTGTTTATGTTTAGTGAATATCCTTATATATCTTTTTTTTGAATTAAGACTTTTATTAACTGTTGTTGTTAGTAGCATGTTTTAATACTGCATGTTTGCACACAGCCAAAAGTAAATAATGAGTTTAAGGAAAAGTCAGTGTTTTGCAGCAGAGTTTATGGAGTGTTGTGAGCAACAAATTAAAAAACTATTTTTATTTTATATTTTATTTAGTTTATTTTATTTTATTATTTTAATTTGTCTCATTCCATTATTTTATTTTAATTGTATTTAATTTTATTTTTATAAGCATATGAGCATATGTCTATGATATTTGATATGAAACACAAAAATTCCCTTCTGAAATAAATCATTCAAATAAATTAATAAACAATCAAACGATATTGTTGCCCATCCTGCCTCATCTTTTTAAGCTGACATTTGGATGTTATCCAGCTAATAATTGTGTTCAGTTTATTTTATTTTAGTTTTAGTTTTAATTTTTACTTTATATTGTATTTTAATTTAAATTTTATATTGTTTATTTTATATTGTTTTTTTTACCGAAAATGTCTTTATAAGATTTAAACACGCAAATTATTTTCTGAAATTAATAAAGTACGTACAAATGATATTGTTACTCAACCCTGCCTCATATTTATTTCGCTGAAATTTGATTGTGATTTGGCCAGTAACTGTATTGACTTAGAATTACCCTTATTTTATTCTTGTTTTTTTTACTTTTTATTTTTTTTATTTTGTTTTATTTTATTTTATCCTATTTTATTTGATCTTATTTTATTTTATCCCAATTATTGTTTTCCTTAGTTTTAAAACACAAAAATCCCTCTTCATACAACAATCTTGTCTCTCATCCTGTCTTCCTCTCCTCATGTTTCCCTGTCCATCCCGTCTCACTCTCCTTGTCTCTCTCTCTCTGTCCTCATCCTGTCATTTTTCTGTTTTCTTCATGCTGTCTCTCTCACAAACAAAAACCAATATAGTTATCCTCACCCTGTCTCTCTTTCCCCATGTCTCTCACTGTTCATCCTGCTTCTTATTTCATCCTGTCTCTCTAGCTGCTGGTCCTCATCCCATCCGTCTCTCCTCATGGCTTTCGTCTGCTCCCGTGTGTCTGTCTCTCTCTAAGTGACTCTGAGAGGCTGCTAATGAAATCAGGTGTGAGTGATGGAGTTCTTCAGTCTGATGCTCCTCAAACACTAGATCCGATTGCCATTAGCATCTTTCTGCTCAATGGAGTTTGTATGTCATTACCGTTACCACATCGCTTTGCTGCTCAAGTATTTTTCACACGCTTTAGATTCAAAACACAATCAGTGCAAAGTGATCCCGTTGCACTCGCCGGTCACTCGCCCATCCCGTCTGCTGGTCTGGATAATGCGCTCCTCCCTGAGTGGCATTATAATGGAGCTACGTCGCTCTTGTGATGGCTAAATTTACTGCACGCACACACACACACACACACACACACACACGGTGAGAGATGATGGCATGAATCCTGCTGCGTTTCAGGAGTTTAGCTGAGGATGGCCTTTCCTCACCAAACCAATTTTCCTAGACATGACATTTTCACAAGGTGTTTTGTAACAGCGGGATTCTTGTTAGATTCCCTGAGTAATTTGTGTGCCTTGTGTAAGTGATGTTTCAGACTGAGAGCTGTTGAATGTAGTGTGCATGCATATAAAGCAGCTTCTCTTCTCTTCTCTTCTCTTCTCTTCTCTTCTCTTCTCTTCTCTTCTCTTCTCCTCTCTGTGTTGGAGAGTTTGCTGGGGTTAAGAGGATTTCATCTCCTCCTGTGTCTCTTCAGTCTCCTGTGCTTCTCTTCTCTACCAGAGAGAAAACCTGGCCTTTACTTTCTCTTCTCTTTCCCTTTTCCTTATTTCTTTTACTTCACTTTTTCATGACTCACCTTTTGTATTCTATTTATTTCCTGACTCACTTTTGCCTTTTTCTTTTCTTTTTGTCCTTTTTTTTCTTTTCCTTTACCTTTCTGTTTTCTTTTCATTTTTCATCATGTTTTCAGTTTCTTGATTCACTTGTTCCCTTCCCTTGTTCTTTTCTTTTTTCTTTTTACTTTAACCTTTTAATTTAGCTTTTTCTCTTTTCTTATCTTTTTATTTTCCTTATTCCTGACTCACTTTTTGCTTTCCCTTTTAATTTTCTTTTCCTTCTCCTTTCCTTTCCTTTATCTATTTTATTTCCCTTTTTCCTTGACTCACTTTATCCTTTCCCTTTTTCCTGTTCCTTTTCCCATTTAATTTTCTTTTCCACTTTAGTTTTCTTTTTCCCATTTCCATTTCCTTTCCTCAATTTTTTTCTTTCTTTTTTTTCCTTTTCTTTACCTCTTGTTTCCCCTTTACTTGACTCTTTTCCCATTTTCCTTTCCTTTTTCCTCACCTTGTCTTTTCCTTTTTTCTTTCATTTTTCTTTTCTTTGACTTTTTTCCTTTGCTTTTTCATTCCATTTACATTTTTCCTTACCTCCTTCGCCTTTCTCTTTCATTTGCTTACCTTCCTATTTATATTCCTGTGGTTGGGCACAACATGCAGCAAATAATCTATTTTTATTTATCATTTTCACAGTTTAATGCGGAGCCAAAAGTAAGGAAGTCATTGATTCACCCTGATTCTGTGACTCTATCAGAACATGAATCTGTTTGTTGAGCGTCCCGAGTAATAGCATGAGTTTGGGATGGGACTTTTGTTTGAATGACCAATGATGGAAGAGCCAGTTCAGGAAAACTGCTTCAGGAAATATGTTTTGCACTTTTCACTATCACTGAGGACAGAAAAATGACTGGAGGCCTGGTTAGCACACATCGTGTTAGCATTGCACTGTTTGCTCAGAGTTCATTGTCACAGAAGTGTGTTTGCTCAGCAGAGAGGTCGTGGGTCCCACACACACACACACACACACAAACACACACAGACCAAACAAACGGTGAATGAGGCCATCTCTGAATTCTGTCATCGTCTGCCAGACCACTCTCATCCCGCTTTCTTCAAGTGCCAGTTCTTTCCAGAAAAAGATCCGCTGCTCTCCTGTTGTGCCCTGGGCTTGTGTGTGTGTGTTGAGATGAGGACAGAGAGGTATAGCCCACGACACTTGGCATGTTTTAGAAATGAGCTGTCACTTCAACAGCAAATGAAGATGAGAAGAGAGGAGTGTTACAAACACACACTCTCTCTCTCTCCCTCTCTCTCTCTCACACTCACACACACACACATACACACACACTCTTAAAAATAAAGGTGCTTCAAAAGGTTCTTCAAGCGATGCCATAGAATCACCTTTATTTTTAAGAGTGCACACACACACCTGTTAGTGTTAACTAAGTTCTGGTGATGCCGTTAAAAGCAGTGCTGACTCTCTCTCTCTCTCTCTCTCTCTATCTCTCTCCTCTCTCTCTCTCTAGTAAGCTGTTCAGTGAGTTTATTCTCAAAGTTCCTCTGGGGCGTCTTGTGAAGCAGAAGTTGAACTGCATGATTGACATCGTCCACAGCGACCTGTTTACTCAGCATGGTACGTATACACACACGCACACACACACACACACACGTTCTCTCTAAAGGTCACTGTCTGACACCGGCTGCATGATGGTGTTTTCATGCTGTGAGCTGCGTGTGATGCTGTGATTGGTGCGTTTTGTGGAAATGCATCTGTTCTGATGTTATTGATGGGTAAAATATGAGCCCTTATGTGTTTACAGTGCAGTGGTATATGCTTTTTAACTTGACCTGCCCAATAGAAATAGGTATTTTATATATTTTTTTTGTATTATTGTACTCAAAAATTTAAGGCAGCAACTGAACTATTTTTTAAGTTGAAATGGGTGGGAATTTTTTTTTCAATTGTTTTTCTTTGCTGATTGCAACCCCTTAAAACTGACCTTCCACTCATTTTTGTCTCGCAATATACTAGTTAAGAATCACTTTATTGTATCATATTGATGCCTGATTTAAGAAGCACATATACTTGCTTTAATTATGATGCAGTTGTCTGTAGAAAGTTCTGTATTGGGACATTTCTTGCAGAAATCCAGGTAATTCTCATGAATGTTTGTGAATGGCATGAATGATGCAGTGTGTAAGGATGTTGTGTGTTTGTGTGTGTGTGGTGTTAAAGCAGTGACATATGGCAGCTCTGCGGGTAGATTGTAAGTAGATGCACGTCATTCAGCAGTAATTATCTGTGGATGTGTCTCCTGTTCTGACTTAATTAAATCACTCATCACGCGTTCATGCGCTGCCTCGTGCGCTTCAGTCTCTCGCTCTCGTAAGGAACGCCATAAAGAAATCAAGATTTAATGAATGAGACCAATAAATAATTTGATTCATTTCAAAGTATAAATAATCAGATTATTTGATAAATAATCCACAATAGATATGTATGTATTAATAAATGAATTTAACAAAATAATATTGGAGATTGGACACATCATCTATGAAATATGAATATTTTATATATCATTTATATATAATAATAATTTATTTGTTTGTTAAATTATAATAATTATTATTTTTGTTAGTTATTACTTTATTTTTGGTTGGAGAGTTCTCATGTGCAGCAGCTTATATATTATATTGGATTGTATTGTATTATGAAGATTTGTCAAGCTTCAATGTCCTGGCTAATATAATATATATATTTACATTTTATATTTTATTCTATTTTATACATCGATGTCTACATGGGCTCATTTTTCCAGTTCAGACCTTACTAAATAAAATTATTTAGTTAACTTTAAATGACCTAGATGAGTTTTTATTCTATTTTATTCTATTTTATTATATGTTAAATTATCTTTTTTTATTATTATTACTATTTTTGGAAGAGTTCTCATGTACAATGAATAAAATAAAATAAAGATTTGACCAGCAAACATATTTTTGTAAGCTGGTTAAATAATAGTAATGTTATTTAGTTGACTGATTTTTTAAAAATTTTTTTGTTTAGAGTTCGTCATTTCTTCAGACCTCTGTCGCAGTGCTTTGAAAGCTGCTGCTGGTCTTTCTAACTCTGGCCAGTGTTTTTGGCACCAGTAGTAGTGGAAAAATGAGATTTGAGAAGTTGTTGAGCTGTAGATCTTTTTGTCGTGTCTCACTGAAGGACGGCTTGTCTCAGAGTGTGTTTGAGGCCGCTGATTTTCCAGTGCCAACAGATCCACTGGAATAAATTACACACAAATGGGCCTGTCTAACCTGAACAAATGTGTTGAGCTCTCGCGGCTGGTGTCACTTCTTGTTGTTTTTCTGAGTAATGCGTGCGTGTGTGCGTGTGTGTGTGTGTGTGTGTGTGTGTGTGTGTGTGTGTGTGTGTGGTTCATTGCACTTCAGCACAGATTTGTCAACTTCCATTTATTCTAAACAGATTTATCTAATGTAAACTTCACATGATTGTTGACTTGCGCAAATTACATATTTTCAGAGGATTTTGCGTTTTGTTTCTGTCTAATGAGCGTTATTTTGAAATTAATTTTTGAATTCTGTTTGGCAGCATGTGAATATGCAGTTTTAATGGTTGTTTTGCAAGACGAGCATGACTATTACTAACACTCATTCTTGTGGTTTCCGATCTGAACAAAGGTCAAGCACCACTCAGATTTTTCTTCAGAAAATGTAAAATGTAGATTTTAAATTGGTGCCACACATCAATGTGAAATCGTGGACCACATAAAGCCTGTGATTATGTGCATTCCACTCCAGTAAACATAGACTGATGATTGGCTTCATCATCCTCCAATTCACAAAGACTGTGCCTTTTGACTTGGAGCATAAAGTCTTTATTTATTTGTTTATATGTGTATGCACTTATTCATGCATTTATATATGCATTTATTTATGCATTTTAATACATAAATTATTTCTACATGCATTTATTTATTTGAACATTTATGCATGTGTTATTTTATTGCTTTTTATTCTTTTTATTTATATAATATTTATTTTGCTTTTGTTACCGTAAGTAATAACCCTGATGAAGCATATATTTAAACTTTTTCCCTTGCTTTACAATTTTAATTTGGTCCCCTGAAGATGAAGATTTTGTGCTTTTCTCTCTTCTTTGGTCTCTCTCTCGCTTTCTAGCCTTAATCTGTTCCGAAACCTAGTGTGCTGCCTACCTAGATGGTATTTTAAGGCACCGTTCGTTGCACAGCCGTTCCAAACATTAGAGCCCTTAATCCGGCTTTCTTATGATACAGAATATTTTCAGAATTTGATGCGTTTTCCATATGCATTTTCAAGAACTGCAATATCCTCAAAAGTCAGGCACAAAACTGAATGTGAGCAAGGATGACTGTGCTTCTAAATGACCATCTTTATCAAATGCTTCTTTAGCTTAATGTAAAGAAGAGATTCGTCTGCTGAATCTTTAATTACAGGAGCCAGTGGCTCTGTAGTCGATGTTTCAGTCTGACTAAAGCTGCTCTCACTGAGGTTTGGGTCAGTCTCTCCGTGTCTCCTGCAACCTGTTTTTCCCTCTCTAAACACACAGATGCTAGATAAATGTTTTTAGCTGTGTAATGCGACTGTGAGTACCATCAACTTTTATCTGAAAGGTTGTAAATGCATTGCTTTAAAGTGTCATGAAACCCTAAAACACATTTTTGAGATGTTAACATATATGAACAGGTTGCACATCAGTGAAAACAACTTTAGCACTCATTATGTCTATTATTAATGTAAAAGTGTAAAAAAAAATTTTCCTTCATTTTTTGAAGCAATTTCTTTCTTCCGGTTCAAAAAGCAAAGTTGAGCCTGCGTATATGCATTAATCTGGAGTGGTGATGGGCTGCCATGGCTCGAGAGTACGTGTCTACTTCATCAGTTTTCTGAGCTTTTTTCAGTATTCATGAGAATGAACTCTTAAGATCCAATCACTGCGCTGTATTATGCATGAGATCGTCTTACAGCGGAGAATTCAAATTAAATTCAAATTCAAGCTAACGTGCCGTCAGTTCATCTCTGTAAACATGACTGTAACAATATTTAATATAACAACACGTGGAGCGCGCATGAGAGAGCAGTTTCAATGCCACGATGAGTTTAACAACACTTGCTGCGCAGATTATAGTTCTTATCCGGACCGGAGCAAGCATGTTTCAAGTTTATGTGAACATATTTCATATTTTCCCGTACTCCAGACATGAACCAGCACGCGCAAATATCATGTCTTCTTCAAATAAAAGATGCTATAAGGGCATGCGCTGATACAGCAGCAGCTGCGGCTCGTCTGATCCATTGCACTTCAGCACAGATTTGTCAACTTCCATTTATTCTAAACAGATTTATCTAATGTAAACTTCACATGATTGTTGACTTGCGCAAATTACATATTTTCAGAGGATTTTGCGTTTTGTTTCTGTCTAATGAGCGTTATTTTGAAATTAATTTTTGAATTCTGTTTGGCAGCATGTGAATATGCAGTTTTAATGGTTGTTTTGCAAGACGAGCATGACTATTACTAACACTCATTCTTGTGGTTTCCGATCTGAACAAAGGTCAAGCACCACTCAGATTTTTCTTCAGAAAATGTAAAATGTAGATTTTAAATTGGTGCCACACATCAATGTGAAATCGTGGACCACATAAAGCCTGTGATTATGTGCATTCCACTCCAGTAAACATAGACTGATGATTGGCTTCATCATCCTCCAATTCACAAAGACTGTGCCTTTTGACTTGGAGCATAAAGTCTTTATTTATTTGTTTATATGTGTATGCACTTATTCATGCATTTATATATGCATTTATTTATGCATTTTAATACATAAATTATTTCTACATGCATTTATTTATTTGAACATTTATGCATGTGTTATTTTATTGCTTTTTATTCTTTTTATTTATATAATATTTATTTTGCTTTTGTTACCGTAAGTAATAACCCTGATGAAGCATATATTTAAACTTTTTCCCTTGCTTTACAATTTTAATTTGGTCCCCTGAAGATGAAGATTTTGTGCTTTTCTCTCTTCTTTGGTCTCTCTCTCGCTTTCTAGCCTTAATCTGTTCCGAAACCTAGTGTGCTGCCTACCTAGATGGTATTTTAAGGCACCGTTCGTTGCACAGCCGTTCCAAACATTAGAGCCCTTAATCCGGCTTTCTTATGATACAGAATATTTTCAGAATTTGATGCGTTTTCCATATGCATTTTCAAGAACTGCAATATCCTCAAAAGTCAGGCACAAAACTGAATGTGAGCAAGGATGACTGTGCTTCTAAATGACCATCTTTATCAAATGCTTCTTTAGCTTAATGTAAAGAAGAGATTCGTCTGCTGAATCTTTAATTACAGGAGCCAGTGGCTCTGTAGTCGATGTTTCAGTCTGACTAAAGCTGCTCTCACTGAGGTTTGGGTCAGTCTCTCCGTGTCTCCTGCAACCTGTTTTTCCCTCTCTAAACACACAGATGCTAGATAAATGTTTTTAGCTGTGTAATGCGACTGTGAGTACCATCAACTTTTATCTGAAAGGTTGTAAATGCATTGCTTTAAAGTGTCATGAAACCCTAAAACACATTTTTGAGATGTTAACATATATGAACAGGTTGCACATCAGTGAAAACAACTTTAGCACTCATTATGTCTATTATTAATGTAAAAGTGTAAAAAAAAATTTTCCTTCATTTTTTGAAGCAATTTCTTTCTTCCGGTTCAAAAAGCAAAGTTGAGCCTGCGTATATGCATTAATCTGGAGTGGTGATGGGCTGCCATGGCTCGAGAGTACGTGTCTACTTCATCAGTTTTCTGAGCTTTTTTCAGTATTCATGAGAATGAACTCTTAAGATCCAATCACTGCGCTGTATTATGCATGAGATCGTCTTACAGCGGAGAATTCAAATTAAATTCAAATTCAAGCTAACGTGCCGTCAGTTCATCTCTGTAAACATGACTGTAACAATATTTAATATAACAACACGTGGAGCGCGCATGAGAGAGCAGTTTCAATGCCACGATGAGTTTAACAACACTTGCTGCGCAGATTATAGTTCTTATCCGGACCGGAGCAAGCATGTTTCAAGTTTATGTGAACATATTTCATATTTTCCCGTACTCCAGACATGAACCAGCACGCGCAAATATCATGTCTTCTTCAAATAAAAGATGCTATAAGGGCATGCGCTGATACAGCAGCAGCTGCGGCTCGTCTGATCATGAACGCGATGACACAACGGATTATTGTGATTTTTACGAGCCTTTGCGCTTTCTCTTTTTTTTCTTTCCTGAGTGCAGCTGCTAATTGGATGGGGGCAGAGACTATTACAAACACCTGAGGCCTCTACTTATTTAAGAGCTGCTGGTGGCTTGCACTGGGAACTGTTTTGTGTTTGATTTTTGGTTTTGGTTTTCCTTATTCTCTTTTGTTCTACCTGTATAATAAAACTTAAACTTTTTGCCCTGGCCACTGTGGTATTTGTTGCCTTTAGAAAGGCTTTCTTATGTTGCTCCCTAAACAGGGTCGTAACATAAATTGGGGGCTCGTCCGGGATATGAATTGCCTTTTGTTTGATGAGCTACTTTTGTTTTTTGTAGCATGCTTTGTTACTTAATGCTTTTGTTTGGACTGCTATATTTGTTTTGTAGAATGCGTTGTAATATTTATGGAATGCTACTTTTGTGTTTTGTAGTTTGTTTTGAGAGAGTGAGGCAATTCTACTTTTGTGTCTTGTACACAGCAACAGTGATACACAGCAAACGAGACAGACCGAAAATTAAAAAAAAGAGTAAACAGTAAACAGAAAGTAACTGCCTTTATTCTTTCTGTTTTAAAGATATTTAAATTTAAAATTAAAAATTTATTATGCTCTTTTACAATGTCTTGAATTTGTTTTGGGGGTGTACTAGAACATGCTCTCATGCTTGGTGGTTCGAAAAGCGCATTATTTTTTACATAATTTAAATTATTACAATACCTTTCTCCCCAGTCTGGCACAAACGGCTCGATTAGTTCCGGGTTTGATGAATGCCCGCCTTCCGAAAAACAAAATGTGATGTGATTGGTTGTACTGCCCCACCCCTTGCCAAAGCAGCAAGTTTAGTTAAAGCTGCAGTCCGTAACTTTTTTTGGTTAAAAATGTACATAACCAGCCAGTGTTCAAACCTGTTGCCTTACTTTATCCCGATTCACAACGGTTAGCTTATAATAATGTTTTCTAATTTGAGTGATACGGGTAGGTTTTCGCGGGAAATTCGAGCATGGCACTGCGTCATTACGTCACTACTGTAAACATAAAGAAGTTGTTCCAGCTAGTAGGCTATCGCATGTGAGGATCCTGCAGGTGGCCGATCGTTTATAGCCTTTTCTCACAGTTTTGGGTTAAAAGAATTTCTAAATATGAAATTCGAAGAGTATGACAATTAGATTAGATTAAGCAGAAATTGAAATCTACACGCTAATACACACTATACTCATAGTCACCAATGCTGATGTTGTTTACATTAATCATTTGAGAATAAAGTATAACAATAATAATAATTTGAACCGTTTGATGTGATATGAGCTAACCGATCTTTAGATTTAATGATATATTTAAAGATTTTAAAGATGTATGGTAATGCTTTTTTCCTCAGTTGGTCAGAACAAACATGGCAGACTTGTTACTTGTTCAGATGGCAATATA
>NW_015537963.1:656201-663620 GCF_001515605.1 Sinocyclocheilus anshuiensis
AGACTGCAGCTTTAAGGATGGCGTCAATATTGCCATATCAATTTGAGCCGGATTCAGACCCAGACAATATTGAACAAGAGGATCGCACAGAACCTTTGCATGCACGGATATTGCAATATATATTAGAGTGGTAACTCTAATTGTTGTTGTTGTTTTTTTTGGCTAAATCACGTTTTAGATGGGATGTCAACAACCGCTTAAAAATATCGCTCCACTCAAAAAAATACTGCTTTATCAGACATTACATGCAAGATTAAATGAAAATGACATCCAATTTTCTGAAGACAGTCGGTTTCCTTCAGAAATACAGTGATATAAAAACACCCGCACTCAATGTATGGGAAACACTGTAGTCTCATAATTGAAGTGTAAATTCTGCAGATTACATCATTGTTCAGTATTGTACTGTCAGCAATTTATTATAAAAACGTTTTCATAATTGTAACATACATATTTACATACATAATTATTCAGGTGCATGTGTAATAACTTGAGGCTACAGCAGCACTTCTTCATCGTCGTCTTGTCTGATGCACTCAACCAAGCGTTCTAACCACGACCTCGCCCCTCCCCACCCCCCAACCATTAGAATTTCCGTAAGCGGGAATTATTTTAATTATATTCTAATGGGCCGCTTTGTGATATCACAAAACCCGAAAACAAACGCTGTAGTCCAAACGAGCCGTTCGTTGTAGTTCTTGGAAAAGGGATTTTTTAAAAACGAAATCTCTCCCTTTGGAGTGAACTTTGAGATTTGTAAGTTTGAAGATATTTTTTATGCCCAAACATACACACTGACTAAAATTCAAAAATTGAAAAAGCATAATAGGACCCCTTTAATATTCATTTGTCTGTGTAATGAGCGTGTTGTAGGTCTGTGTTTTATTGGTTGTTTTCTCCCCTCTTCCCACCCTCTACACCAGGGTTCCTCAATAGGTGGCCCGTGGGCCACATCCAGCCCATGAGAGAAAAAAGTTTGGCCCGCGCTAATTAAAAATAATGTGACATAAAAATTTAAACGCAGCATCAGAAAGCTACTTTAACTTACATCGTGTATACACCGGACGCAAGCGGGGCGATGCAACGCAATAAAATACAATAGTCTAGAACTTGTTATAATCAGTGATGCTGTCTTGGATGTGTCGCGAGACGACAAATACCCGACAGTAAACCGCTGACTCGTTCTATTTATAACGTACTGACACAACGTTCAAATGATTTGCAATGCTTTGTTGCGTCCAGTGTAAATATGATCTGACAGCAAATCATGGCGAGTGTGTAGAAAAGAAAAGTGCACACGGAAAATAGATGATTAAAATGTGAATGGACTGAACAGTTTTCAGTGAGTGAGTGACTGATATCTTTATGGAATACACGTGTTGGTTTGCAGTGAGTTCATTGTTTTAATGTACAAATTTGCTTTAATTTATTTTCAAGATCTGAGGTAAAATATCTATTGTTGCTTTCACTGTGGCTATAAAGGTAACGCAAAATAATATTCAAACTCACATTAGACATTTTGACATTGAATAAAGCACATAATCATTACCTGAGATTATCACTGTTATATTTTGTATGTTGTTCCTGCCGCGACGTCGCAGAAAATAAAAACCGTTCCTAAAATAGAATCCCATGTCGCTTATTGTCACGTGTCGCTGTCGCGGGTGGTTAGGACAAAAACTAGATGGAAAAGATACTTTTTATCACGTCGTGTCTGGTTGGGACACACGGTGTTACAGTTTGATCCCCCCCCAAAAATCTAAGCATAAAAATATTAATACTGACAAATCTAATAATTGAATCTGCAATTAGGGAAAGTGGAGAGAAGAGATCCAGTCTGGAGATGAGCAGGAACAGTTGATTTGCATGGCAGACATGGAGATCCAGATTTTTTGTTTGTTCATTTGTTTTTAATATTCAACAGGCAAAGTTCTTCTGTATCTAAATGCAAAAATGTTCATAATTGTTTGAATAAAACGGACTACTGGGGGAAAAAAATCTGAAAATTAATCTTGTGACCATCTTGTGATTTATTTTAACAAAAGCAACAATAATATAATAATTGTAATAATAATAACAATTATATATATATGTGCAGATTGCAGATTGATCTTTGCATTTAGTTCCTTCACAGTGACCATGCCTTTGTATTGACAATTGATTGATTGATTCATTTATGCAATTATTTATTTATGCATTTATTTATTTGTTTGTTTATTATTAATTTTTATTAAATTTTTAATTTATTTTATTAATTATTTTGTTATGTTTTAAAACAATTTCATTTATGCATTTATTTATATTTGAATGTTTATGCATTTATTTATCTTTTTTATCTTTTTGTTTGTTTTCTTTTTCTTTCTTTCTTTTTATTTATATATTGTGATGTTTAGAGACTATTAAATGTAAAATCCTTCATGCCACAATGATAGGCCACAATTCAACCGAGTGATAACTCACTGAAAAAAATGATGCAGCTTATTACCACATATTTCCACATAAAAAATAATAATAATTGTAATAAGCAGTTAAAGTTTCTGTTTAAATTCTTTTATTATGCAAGAAAAGAGAGAATGTGGGAAACATTTGACCACAGATTACCATGAAGTCATATAATATGCATTAATTATTAACATATCTCTACATCAAAAAACAGGAAAACCATAAACGTAAAAACTTAATTCAACAAATAGTTGTTTCTCTGAAATGTGCATGGTTTCAACTTGGTACTTTTTAATTAAAATTTTTTTTTTTTGCTCAGCAGGCTTTAAAAAAACTTGTGCACCAACTCCTGAAAATTGCTTTAAAGACATTCAATCAGATTGAAGCCAATTTTGAAAATACTTTTTCCGTTTTTATTTGCAGTGTGCGTCAGATGCGTCTGAGGATGAGTCTAGATGTTTTGTTAAGCTTTTTCTTTAAAATGTTTTAATTTTTTCATTTGGCAGATATATAATATTTTTTATAAGCATTTGTGTTTTCTGGGAGTTAAACTCATGACCTTGAGATTGCCAGCGCTTGGCTTTACTAGTCGATGCATTGAAAACCATGTAGATTACAAGAAATCTATTGAAATAAATGGCTGTTTGTTGGCATTGTTTGTAGCTGTGTTTGTTGACGTGTCCTGGGAATCTCAGACTTCTGTCCTGGAATAGCTTGTGCAAAGTTTGTCTTTGTTGAGTAAAATGAAGGAAAGCAGAAGTCAGCCCTCATTTGAGGAAAGCCGGCTCACTGCTGATGTCAGACGCTGTGATTTATTCTGCTGTGACCCTGATTTTAATTCTGCCTGGTAAAGTGCCGTCTCAAAGTTCACGGGCAGGTCAGTTATTTAATGCATAAGCATTTTGTGCATGCGGTCGTAAAAGGATAGTGTGGATTTATTTGTGAGAGTTTAAACTGGCCTGAACAGCATGATAAATGAGCTTTCAGGAAGGCCAGCGGGAGTTCCTGTGTGTGTTTGCTCCAGTAATGACTCCTCATTGAAGAAAAACAGATTTACATTGATTCAGCTCTCACACACGCTAGCAAAGCCCCGCCTCCCACGCTGATTGACAGATTATGTGCCATGCCCATTTCCTGTTTTATTGATTGTATGGCATTTATTTGATTTCTTCCCCTGTAGTTATGGAGCATATGTCAATCTGCACTTTCAAGTGTGTGTGTGTGTGTGTTGAGATATGTTTGCTGTCTTCTGATGTTTAGTTGAGGCCTTTTAATCAGAAAATATTTGGCCATTTTGAAATCAAGTGTTCCCAAGTTATTACCTTGACATACATATATATATATATATATATATGCATGTGTATATGTGTGTATGTATGTGTGTATATATATATATATATATATATATAAGATGCTGGAATGGAGAAAGGCGTTAAGAATTGATTCAGCTGTCACACAGACTCACAAAACCCCGCCTCCTATGTTGATTGACAATTATGTGCCACGCCCACTTCCTGTTTTATTGGTTTTATGGCATTTGATTTCTTTCCCTGTAGTTATGGAGCAGATGTCAATCTGCACTTTCAAGTGGTGTGTGTGTGTGTGTGTGTGATGAGATGAGAGTAGTCTGCAAGGATAGAGATATTTTGTTGAGGCCTTTTAATCAGAAAATATTTGGCCATTTTGTTCCTTGACAATTCATAGTACAAACACTTGTTTGTTTGTATTTTTAATAAAATATAGTTGGTTCTTTTAATTTCAGCATGTTCACATCTATTTTTATTTTCTTTTTTAATTATAAATTACTATTATAATCAATGACACTCATTTACTCACATTTGGTTAGTCACCTACAAATTAGACACTTAAATATTTATTTGTTAATGTTATGCCATTTATTTATTTATTTTTTATTGCATTTTTATTTATTTTTTTACTTTTTTTTTTGTTTTAAAAGGATTTAGATTTTTCGGTTTTTCAGTATGATCTATTTATTTGTTCATTTTTTTTTATCTATTTAGAATTTTTTATAAAAACAACTCTGGTCTTTTAAATTCAGCGCTTTCAACTATTTATTTATTTATTTATTTATTATAAATTATCATAATCATTAACACTCATTTATTTACATTTGGTTAGGCTTCTACAAAAAGTGAAGAATCTTAAATACTTCTTGTTTAGTATGTTTTTGATGGAAATTCTGTTCTTTTAAATGCAGCGTTTTCAACTCTATATTATTTTCCTTTTTATTACAAATTATCTATATATTATGTCTTTATAACTTGATTTTGTGGTTTTAAAAAGATTTAGATTTTCTTGTTTTCAGTGTCATCTGACTATTTTTATTTAGAATTTTTAATAAAAATAATATATTTTTTTATTAATTTGCTTACATTTTCTTAGCTGTAGTGCAGAAGACTAAATATTACTTGCTTATCTTATGTAATGTCATTTATTTGTTTGGATTTTTTTAATCTAAAACTACATTTTGTGGTTTTGAAAAATTTTGATTTTCATGTTTTTAATGTGGTCTGTAGTTATTTATTTATTGCTTTAAAAACAGGTTAGCTAGTAGGCTGATATATTTTATATTTCAGGTCTGTGGGTTTGCTCACTTCAGGGTGTAAAGAGATTATTTCACCTGCTGCGTGTGTGTGTGTGTGTGTGTGTAGACTGCAGAGAGATCCTGTTGCCTTTGATGACGGAGCAGCTCAAACTTCACCTGGAGAATCATGAGGAGCTGGACTCCTGCTGCCAACTGCTCAGCAACATCCTGGAGGTGCTTTACAGGAAGGACGTGGTGAGAAACACACACACACACAACTCTGCTTCTTAAAGCAGTAGTTCACCCAAAAATGGAAAAGCAATTTTGTCTCCTAAAGTGCAGTATTCACTGAAAGGCAAATCTGTGTGTTTATCCCGTGTCACATCCTTCAACTTTTGTGACCTGTATGTGACCCACTCAGAGATGTGAGTTTATTTAATTATGGGTAATTCATTTTTGGCTCGTGTTCTGACTGTTAATTGGCTTTTACAGCACTCGACTGTGTTTTAACCGGGCAGATATCCAGACGCGCTGCTCTCTTCTCCATCATTTGATTAGTTACTGCCGTCATGATCAATAGAAAACTTCCATACCATCTCTGTAAAATGAAATGTCCTTTAGCACTACTTTTAGAATAAGTGCATTTTTAAACAGCCTCATTTGCATACAGTATTTTAGCCAGGTGCATTTAGTATATTGAGTGGTTTTGAATAATAGAGCAATGAAATACTGCACAGTAAACGGTGCAATAAACTCTCTCGCCTTTACTTTGGTTCTTTGTTCCCATCTTTACGCCAAGGTTATTATCGTTAACTTAACGAAATGGAAAAAAATAACTTTTTAAAAACCTAAATGTATTTTATTTAAGCTAGTTTCCAAGCCAGCATTTCTCATTTTCATTTAGTTTATCTTGATGTACTAAAATAACTAAAACAAAAACTGAAATTAAAAACTATATAGACTTATAAAAAAAAAGGCAAAATATAGAATTATTAAAACTTTAAAATAAAATGAAAGCAGAGGATATAAAAATGAAATGTACTAAAATAACTAAAACTGAAATAAAAAAATTATATAAACTGTATAGACATTAAAAACGTAACTAATAAAATGACAAAAACACAACAAAGTCAATAAACTTCAACTAAAATTAATATAAAAGCAGAAAATATTAAAAATGAAATGTACTAAAATGAATAATTTAATTTAATAAAAACGACAACAAAATGACTAAAACTAACTAGAATGTAATTGGAAATATGAATTTAAATGAAATTAGAAAAATACAAATATTAATAAAAACTATAATAGTGTCTAGAAGACACTAAAATAACGCTGCTTTACACATGCATGAATGCACGTCACTGATTTCCTCACTTCCTGGTGTTGTGGGTGAAGCATCCTTTATTTAAGCATCCTTATTTGTGTGTGTGTTTGCTTGATAATTGAGTGTGTGTGTGTGTGTGTGTGTGTAACATAAAACACGTCACAGTCGAGAGCAGCGCTCTTTCCTGGTGTTGTGGGTGAAGCATCCTTTATTTAAGCATCCTTATTTGTGTGTGTGTTTGCTTGATAATTGAGTGTGTGTGTGTGTGTGTTGCATAAAACACGTCACAGTCGAGAGCAGAGCTCTCTTTTTTTTACTCTCATCTCTGGTTGGAGATCAGCAGCATCCTTTGAGGAGGACCTTGGAAAAGCTTGTTTTAATAATTGACGATCTACTGTGAGTGTATCAGGATCCCCTCTAACAAACAAACGAACACACACACACACACACACACAGACAGCTCGCAGCGATGGATCTGATGCACTTTGCTTTTACACCAGTGAAATTTGAAGAAATCTCTTTACTGTGCTAACTAATTCAGTATATCTGTCCTTGCCTAGTAAACATGACTCCAGCAGCGTTAGACTCACTTCAACACACTTATTATATAGCATCAATATTCAAAAGGTATTTCAAATATAAAAAAGTATATTTTATGATCAGCATTAATCAATATTGAATAGAAAACATGATTTACTGCCCATAAATATTTCGTACTGACCATGTAGTTTCTTTCAATCATTCGTTCGTTTGTGTGATTATTTATTCATCGAGTCTTTGATTGATTGATTCTTCATCCATTCATTCTTTTTTTTCATTAATTTATTCATTTTTATTCATTAATTTATTAAAGTATTAATACATTAAAACATTTAATAAATTGACATGCTATTTTAATAAATCAAACTAATCCTAAATAATTGCATGTATCATTATTTGGTGAGAACATCTACTGAAAATTAAGATAATTCTTAATTCAGGTGTTTGTGTCAAATGAGAAAACTATTTGAATGAATGCATTTAAAAATGCATTAATTTAATATATAATTTATTTTATAAACACAAGATCATGTCCCGCATGAACATGTCTTAAATTGACAGCAGT
>NW_015537963.1:663892-666770 GCF_001515605.1 Sinocyclocheilus anshuiensis
ATATATATATATTTTCCCCTGATGAGAAAATGTACTAATTTTAATACATTTGTGAATTTTCAAAATTGTAGTAATTTCCTTCATTTTAGACTTTGTGTCAAATGAGGAAGTCATTGAATAGACAAAATGCATTTAAAAGTTAATTTATTAGTTAATTTCTAAACACATGGTCATATCCCGCATTAGCGTGGCCTAAATTGACAGCCCTAATTATTAAGAATATATATTTTTTTCCCTGTGGATGAGGCATTATTTCTATCCTAGATAATCCAAGATAAACTTTTGATTGACATTTTCCACTGGCATGAAGTTGTGAAGGCTGTTTTCTTAAATAGACACCGTGTATTTTAACTACTGATTTCAGTCGCTCATGTTACCTATATTAGCGAGGTTAAGATTATCGTTCATGCACCTTGATTTAAATCATATATTAATGTTGCAATTCCAGATAATTGGTGAATAACTTCTTGAAACCGTCACTGTTTGTTCTGAAAAGGTTGTCTTGTGTGGATAAGTGATTTATTTGTGGTGGTTTTAGGGCCCGACGCAGTGGCACGTTCAGATCATCATGGAGAAGCTGCTGAGGACGGTAAACAGGACGGTGATCTCCATGGGCCGAGACTCTCCTCTCATAGTAAGCGTTTCTCTCGGTCACAGGGCTGTTCCTCTGGGATGTGCTGAGTTTTCGGTTTTCCTGTGTCTGTGGTTAGTAACAGTGTGTTCTACCACAGCAGTGCGATCGGGTTGCTGTCTGCAATCCTCAGATGGCTCCACAAACACACACGCTCACAGCCAGGCTTTGTTCAGACAGGCAGCAAAAATCCCCAACCTTTTTTTGGCATATCCAACTCAAATCCTTGTAGTTTTTGTGGTCTGGACAGAAAAATAACACATTGAAGCACACTTTAACACATTTCTGTGAATAATGTCTGTTTTCAAACAGGTTTCCCAAACACACTCTCCCTCATTGGTTGGCAAACTCCCAGCCCCGTCCCCGAACTCACGCCATTGATTGAGCCAGTGTATTTGTGTGCGGTGTAAATATTTCTCAGTGTTTTGATCACTGTTGGTTTGTTAGTGTTGATTTGATTTTGAGCAGATGGTGGGAATGTGCAGCATCTTTTGGCACTGTTTACAGCTCCTGTGATTACAGAAGCACACATTGCTTTAGTTTGCTGTTGTTCATCTTCATCCTGTCCGAGCTGATCTGAGATCAGGTGTTAGGTATAGTTTAGTCAGAGAGCTTCAGGCTGCCGCCAGTGCAGAGATGCTGATAGTGGCCGTCCTTGACTTTTACAGCCACATCTCTCCATATGCATGCTAAATATCTCTCTTCCTCGCCCTCTGTACGCCTGTGTTTGTGTGTTTAAAGGAATAGTGCACCAAAAATTAATATTTTCTCATACTTTACCTAGTCTTCATTTCACTTCAAACCCTTTATGCAATTATAGTTAATGAAGAATAGAGCTTTCAAGTGTCGAAAAAGATGCAAAAGCACCAAAGTGTTAATGTTACAGTCCTTAAGTCATCAGATTGCTGGAGCTGAATTGGCAGCATTTCACCAGCTCGTTTATGGCCATATGTGTGAATGTCTCTAGTGATTGACGCTTGATCACAGGCATGCCGCTGAAGTACTTTCCTGCCTTTCTCTGTTATTACCCCGCCATCATTCTCTCTCCTCTAGAGTTCAGTAAGTAGGTCTGTGGACGCTCTGCGCTGTGGTGTTACTATAGAACTAACCTCTGATTTATGCCTCTTCTTTCTACTGAGCTTATGTTAAAAGGTCTCTAAACTCCAGATACTCAGGTCCTAATGGTGGAGTCACATAATGCCCATTCATCGCTCTCAGGGTACATATACTCTTTGCTGACCTTTGCAGTAAATCCCTCTGTCTTATGCGGTGCAGTCGTGTGCCAAGCCGAGCACATCTGCCGGGAAGAGGGCCGGGCGAAATATCCAAGATTTATGAAAACTGGATATTAGACTGCAATTAAACTAGTTTCAATCTGACTTGTGAGTATAAGAGAATTAAGACATTTTAATGTCACTTCTGTGAATCGATTCAGTTTCTTTAAATCAAATCTTTGATTCTTTTGCATCATCAGTAAATGTTTGCACAAGTCTGTACATGCTTTTTGTAATTTGTATGTAGGTGAATGTTTGTTACTTTCACATTTATGCATTTTGGCAGTTGCTTTTATCCAAATCGACAAATCAGCATTTTCATTTCATGCATTTTCTGGGAATTTAACCCGTGACCTTGGTGTTGCTGGCACGCTGCTTTACTATTTAAGCTTTTTTAGTATTTATTATATTTAGTGTGCATTTGTTATATTGATGCATAAAAATATAAATATTGGCTACAAATGACTTTTTCAGCTTATGCATTCCCTGAGAATCAAACCCATGATCTTGGCATTGCTAGCTCCTCTATTGTTTGCATGAAATATTTTTAAGTATGCATTTGTTAAATTGATGCATACAAATGACAGTTAAATATTCTTGTGTTTTTAATAAATTAATTCTTGATTAAAATAGTTTAAATTCAACAATTTGGATCTAATTGGCTAAAAATGGCTTAAAATGGCTTAAAATGTTGCTTTACAAATCATGAAAAAAAAAACTTCAGTTTATGCCATTTTTACAGCATTGCCAAAGACTAAAAAAAAGCAAAATCCCAGCCCCTGCTTTTTAATTATGCAAACATGTCATTATTTAATGCTCTCTGTCACTATTTGATGGTCTCATAATTATTATATCCTTGTGATTGAAGCTATGTCTTTTATTTGTTAGCATGTTTAAGAATGCATGTTCTGCAGATTTGGTTGGATTGTGTAGATTGATAATACAATTAGGGAGTGTGTGTGTGTGTGTGTGT
>NW_015537963.1:667285-685615 GCF_001515605.1 Sinocyclocheilus anshuiensis
GTGTGTGTGTGTGTTTGTGTGTGTGTGTGTGTGTGTGTGTGTGTGTTTGCTCTCTGTGGGCGGCTCTCTCATGCTGACCTTGTTCGTCAGGGCTCTGTTGCTTGGATTCAGATTTATGCATTAACTTTTCTCTGTGGTTTTGCTGGATGTGAGTGTAGAATTTAAATGAGACTGATCAGCAGCACACACACACACACACACACACACGCGTCCTGCATGCAGATGTGCACTTACAGTAAAGAAAGTCGAGTTAAAAATTATTCTTAAACTTCAAAAAGTCAGAATCCTACAGATGTCTCTTGATTATCGACTGTGAATGGCACATCTCATTATGCGGTAGTTGAGGAGAGGCTTGTATTTACTCTTTGACAGTGAAATAAGAGTCTAAAGATCTCATGGATAAAGGAGGAACCCAACTACAGAATATCTTTGAGAGCTAAGGGAGCTATTTCGATATTTTTCAACTAATATACATTAGCAATTACTTAGCAGTGCCATGTTTAACCATCTAGAACACTTTGTGCATAACAATATGCTAAAAACCACTCAGAACAACCTCTATAGCATCATATTTTGAATATATAGTGAGTATTGCATGATCAGATGACAAGATCTGGAGGATCACTCCAGTTTTTATGATCTGATGTTAGTGTTTTAGTCTTTTGCCTGTGTTGCATTCAAGAGCTTTATAAATCTCATCTATAGCATTCAGGAGGGTTTTCCTCTCATTGTCAGGATCTGTGCTGGAATATTTTAGCTCCTCCCATTCCTCTGCAGTAGGAGGGGTCAGGCTTTTGATTGGCTCCTCTGTTTGATTGACATTGCAGGACTGACGGCAGGTGTGGTCTGCAGCGTAAAGAAAGTCGAGTTAAAAATTATTCTTAAACTTCAAAAAGTCAGAATCCTACAGATGTCTCTTGATTATCGACTGTGAATGGCACATCTCATTATGCGGTAGTTGAGGAGAGGCTTGTATTTACTCTTTGACAGTGAAATAAGAGTCTAAAGATCTCATGGATAAAGGAGGAACCCAACTACAGAATATCTTTGAGAGCTAAGGGAGCTATTTCGATATTTTTCAACTAATATACATTAGCAATTACTTAGCAGTGCCATGTTTAACCATCTAGAACACTTTGTGCATAACAATATGCTAAAAACCACTCAGAACAACCTCTATAGCATCATATTTTGCATATATAGTGAGTATTGCATGATCAGATGACAAGATCTGGAGGATCACTCCAGCTTTTATGATCTGATGTTAGTGTTTTAGTCTTTTGCCTGTGTTGCATTCAAGAGCTTTATAAATCTCATCTATAGCATTCAGGAGGGTTTTCCTCTCATTGTCAGGATCTGTGCTGGAATATTTTAGCTCCTCCCATTCCTCTGCAGTAGGAGGGGTCAGGCTTTTGATTGGCTCCTCTGTTTGATTGACATTGCAGGACTGACGGCAGGTGTGGTCTGCAGCATCAGTGCAGCAAAGCCCTCCTAGATTTACATTCTCACCACAATCTCTCTGCATTAAATATACATTTGTGATGATAGAGAGGCTCTTTGGATTGATTTATTTCTATCTGTAGGTTTTTGCTGACTGTCCTCCTTTAAGTGCTTTTCAGATGATTTTTCCAAACTCTCTCGCATGGGAAATACCGAACGGTTGCCGCTGCTAGCATGCATGGGAATTCCCTGCTTAATAAACATGGAAACGTGCACGCACTCCATTGTGACCTCGAGAATTTTAATAACTCTCAGTCTCCTTTGCTTTGCTGCTGGGAATGAAAGTGAGGGAGGTAAATACATTGAGGATCCCTTTGAAAAGGAACATTAACAGGTGACTTAATGCAGCTTTTCTACTTTTATTACGTGTAGTAGGGCTGTTTAAAAAAAAAAAAATGTATAATATATTTCCTCCAAAATGATTTTTTTTTTATTTTATCTGATTTTAAATTGAGGATGCACAATTACATCAGTATCCATATTGGCTTCTTTTTCCTATTCAAAGTGTAGTAAATAAAATAATTTATTTAACTTTAGTTAACTATAAATCACCTGGTCATTTTTTTTTATTTTAAATTATTTTATCACATTTTATTTTATCTGATAAATTCAATGTCCACATGGGCTTTTTTCCATTCCATTTTTATTTTTCTTTATTTATTTTTATTGCTTATATTTTTATTTCTATTTATTTATTTTTTGCCTCGGGTGTTTTTTTGAAACTGTGTTTTTTTTTTCCCTCATTATCTTGATCCTCACATCAGGCTTTGTACAAATATTAAGTATTTCAACAGAATCAATCCCATGAACTTACTGTTGCCATCTGGAGTGAATCGTAGTCATGGGGTCTGTATTTTTATACTTATTTATTTTCTCCCTGCTGCTCCTGGATCGCTGCAGTGGGTTTATTATTATCCAGTGTAATCTGGGTGGATAAATGGTGAACCTGACGGGGAACAGCTCTCACTTCCTTTAGAATCTAAAGCTACTTTTCTCACATAATTACATTCCAGCATCTGCAATGCAACAGTGGGGTCCCTGAGATCAAAA
Source organism: Sinocyclocheilus anshuiensis (assembly GCF_001515605.1). Classification (NCBI taxonomy): domain Eukaryota; kingdom Metazoa; phylum Chordata; class Actinopteri; order Cypriniformes; family Cyprinidae; genus Sinocyclocheilus; species Sinocyclocheilus anshuiensis. The sequence goes on from NW_015537963.1 coordinate 669,836, forward strand.
ACCACATTTCCAGTGAAGTACGACATTACACAATCCTGATGCGAGATCACCATGGAAAACTCACTGTTACCATGACGTTTGAGTTTTTTTATACTTCATGCCAGTTGAGCTTGGTTAATGTCAGCAACCTCTGATTTATTTACCTCAGCTGCAGTGATTTATGAGTTAAATAGTTGAATAAATGGACAGTTTTATATCATATGTAATTAATAAATTAATCATTTGTTTCTACTCCAAATACGGTACTATTTTTGCTTTGAATAAAATGCTATTTTATTTTCACAAGTATTTTTTTACTCATTTATTTATATTTTATTAATTTCATTTTTTACATGCCTATGGATAAAAAAAGCTTTAAAAATGCGATATACATCCAGAAGTGAGTGCGCTGAAGCATCAGACAGACTCAGAGCCACTCTTTGTATTTTTTCAAGTTTTATTTTGTATAGTAAATGGTTTTAAAAACTGTATAAAATACACAATATTGCACATAATAAATCAATTGCACTTTTTTTTAAGGAACAGAAAACATCTAATCATAGGCTACAGTAGAGCTATTGAGAATCACAACTGCTGTGATACGAGAGGAGCTCGAATTGTGTTTCTGAAGTTGCCAAAATGGAGAGTGAATTCAGTGGAATGCTGTGGTTTTTTGTCAGTCAAGTGGATTATTTTGCCCTTTTCAAAAGACTTTGGCACATATCTGCAGATGGCACCCTGTTTTTGGCCTCTGCTGTCACATTCCCAGAATGCTTTGCTCTTGTGATGTCATTCTGTGGGCTGAAATCGGTATCGTTGGAGATGATTTTAACCCTGTGTTTCTAGATATTTTGATCACTTAAATGTTCTTTCATCTAAAAATGGGTGTGTGATTTTCAGTATGGTTTTCACTCTGTACTCAGTTCTGTACACACTGTTCTTTGCATTGCATTTCACTCACTGGTAGTGAAAACTGAATGTTCATTTAATCCACGTCATGCCTACTGAACCAGACCGAACAACTCGTTAATGTATCTGAGATGTGCGTTTGGCTTTTCAAGGTGCAGTGGTAAAATCACGCAGACGGCAGTATGTGCCTCGACTCATTTGATGTATAAATGCGTTTGTCAGTTTGCAGTGTGTATGTGTCCTGTATGTTGTCAGGAAAGAACGAGGAGTTTTCTTCCTGTAGACCAGGGGTGCCCAACCCAGCTCCTGGCGATCGACTGTCCTGCAAAGTTTAGCTCCAACTCTAATCAAAGACACCTGCATTTAATTTTTAAGTGATCCTGAAGACCCTAATTAGTTGCTTCAGGTGTGTTTGATTAGGGTTGGAGCTGAACTTTGCAGGACAGTCGATCGCCAGGAGCAGGGTTGGGCACCCCTACTGTAGACTGTCGGTGTGTCAGCTGAAGCTGAGAGATGTTTAAAAGCATAGCAGTGCTTGACGTAGAAATGACATGAGGTTGTGGGATTCTCATTTTGACCCTTTTTTCTTCATCTCTCTCTGTATTTGGCCATATGAGTAAATTTGAATGACAAAGACATGTATTATTCTCTCTAAAATCAAGGTTAAAAAAGAAATAACTTTTATTTAGCTTAAGGAAAATTATTTTTTTAATGTTCAAGAATTTTTGTACTGACATTTATTTTACAATTAAGCATATTTTCCCCTGCAATACTCATTACGGTAATGCATTTAAATCACTTGTGTGTGTGTGTGTGTGTGTGTGTGTTTGTATATATAAATATACAGTATATATATATATATGTGTGTGTAATAATATATTATAATATATTATACATAATAAAAATAATTCATAATAATAATATGATTAATGAGTTACTGAATATTATTAGTAATATTATTAATAATATAATATTCATAATTATTAATAATAATTGAATTTGTGTGTAATTAATCTCTCTCTCTCTCTCTCTCTCTCTCTCTCTATATATATATATATATAACTAAACATTTATACGTTTGTGTATTAGATATAATTTGATTAATTTGTTCAACATGAATGTATTAATTAATGTAATGAGAATTCTGGGTAAGATCTGTTTAATTGTTATAAAAATAATAATGTAAAAAAAATAGGTTCTGAAAGCCATTTGATTTTCATTTTTCACTTCATTTTTTAATGCAATCTATCATTTCTATTTCTGTTTTGAAGTATCTCCTGGACGTGTTTTTCTTCACCTGTGACTGCATTTCTTCTCTCCATTCTGGACAGTCTTTCTGTACACCGAAGACAAACTGAGCTGCTCTCATTACTCTCTCAGACCTGTGATGCACAAATACACTCCAGGTTATCTTATTTGCTCTGATGTTCCTCGTCATTTTCACAACAGGAACATTGTTTGAGTGTTCAGTGCAGGTGTAGAGAGTGCGGTCACAGACAGGATGTGATGTCACACTCTAGGGATTCTGTAAAAATACATTCAAAATAAATTGAAAACGATAAAATATAAATGTAATCTACTTTCCTGTAACAGCTTGCTCTTTTATATTGCACCAACAGCCCAATCTGAGACATTTAAATCCTGTATTGGCCAAACATTTTTTTTTTTTTCAATATTGCCGAGTTCATCATAATTTTGTGTGAGCGCAGCTTTATGACGACTGTATCACATGGCTTTCTGTCACAGAAAGTTGAATGTTCACTGTTGTTACCATGATTATGCCTGTAGTTGTAATAGAGTGCAACAGTTGGGTTCCAGAAGTAAAAATGAAGTTCATTTACTCCATAGGGAAATTGATTTTTAACAATAGCCTATTAAAGACAGACCTACTGTGAGGGCCAGGGTTGTTAATCAATGATACATGCTTTTGTTGAAGCCTTCAGGTCGCATTATTTTAACTTACAGTATACTTTAAATAATCATGTTTAACAGTCGAATACCTGGTGAAAAACTACATTACCCATGATGCTGTACAGAAAATTCCACCTATCAGAGTCGCAGTGAGCAAATAGCATCAAAGGAGCACTGAACTTAAAATATATTGTTTTTGTTTATTCAAACAACTTTAAATGGATAGTTTTTAATTTGATTATGTCATTTGCAATGGTTCATGGGATTGTAGTTTTTTCTCTCTCACTAAAGCTGTTAAGTACACAGTCTTGTACCTTTGTCTTTTTGTCTCATTTTCAAATACTTGCTTCACATCAAAGATTGTAATGTTGCGATTCACCTCGTAACCTCGTGGTTCATGGCTTCAACATTTTAGCGAATACTTAAAAAAAAAAATCCTTATGGGAAAAATGAATGGAAGAAATACTTCCAGAACCAACGCTGCTGAAAAAGTGAGCGGGACTAATGCACTCTACAGAAGAAGATTATTTGAAATGAAATCATTTTAAATGAAGAGTTGAAAATGCTTCTTATAATTTCAATAATCCAATAAGTGAGAGAAGTTTATACATATATAGTGCATCTAGAAAATCTTTAAATGTGATTATTACGAATCTAGAAAAATAAGTCATACTTTTTTCCTTATTTTTTTTCCTGGTAATAATAGTATATGAAAGTTTATATGACTTCACAGAGGCTTGTAAGATTATTTCCATATAAATCCCATGTAATGCGTTTGTTGTGACTTCAACGGCTTGGGCTGCGAATAATTACATCCTCTGGTAAATTTTCCGGTTCTCGATATCCGGTAAAATCTGTGAAGTCCTCTGTGAGAAACATCGTCCAGTGCATCTGAAGAGTTGTGCTTCTGTTTAATGCTGTGATTTCCATGAGGAAGATAAGACTGAAAGGAAAAGCTTGCGTCCTGTCCGTGTTTTAAATCCTCCTGATTTCCCAAACCTCTAGCAGGAAAATGACCAAAAAAAAAAACATAAATGTAAAGCAATATTTGTTATTGATCCAGTTTAAAATAACTTCACACTCTGCATGAGGGAAATAGTCTCATTATTCCTTTCTTCCAGGAGAAAATTCCAATATTCTGTTAAATATACATATACATATATATATTTTTTTAATGAATATTAGCTGCGATATTTCCAAACCTAGTTCAGTACTCGCATCCATAAAGTACCAAAATAAAACAACAACAACAATCTGATAGGATTTTCCTGAATCGTCCTGATCAAACAACAAATCAAGTGAACAGATGCTCCTGTACTGAAAATATGATGCTCAGTTGTGTGTAATCCTGCGGTCACAGAAACCAGAGTTTCCAGCGCGCGTGTTTCTTAGCCTCTGCTTTGGACTTGCGTTTAGGCGTGGAGCCGATGGTCTCCTGAGGATACGGCAGAGGGGGGAACAGGGACTCCTCTGCGGGACACAGTCTCTTCATCAGAGACTGGAGCTTATCTTCCTGCAGTTTAAAGTCCAGCTCCACGCTGCAGCACAGAGACAAAACAAAGGCAGATTCAGAGCGGTAGTACTGTACATGTGAGAGAGTCAGATGCGCTGAGCAGCACACAACACATGCTGTCAGTCTTGAGATCAACAGAAAAAAACCGTCAAAAAGTATTTTTTTTACAGTTTGCAGCCCGTTTTACTTCTGTATTATGACATTTCTCAATCAGGACATTTAATGAGTTAAATATGTGGTTTAGGACTTGATTTTATCCATTGAGAATACATTGGATCCTAAAAATGAGCTTTTACATACCAGAATTGCTGAATGCATTGAACTGAATGCAAGTCTGCTGAAACAGTCTAAATTGATGTTTGACTATTATTTAATATTAACTTTTTTTTAATGAGGTGCACAGATAAATTGTGCACATTAAGAATAAGAATGTGTATTAACAAGTAAATAGAGATAATGCTTATCAGACTAGGTCATGCTGACTAAATAAATAAATAAATACCTTCTCATTTCACTAGTATGAATATGTATATATTTCATGAAGAAAATTAAGCCTATTTTAAACCATAAATATGTTATTATTAGTTATTATTATTATTATTATTATTTGTTTTATTACTATTATTATTCATTTTCAAGAAAATAATCTCTTAAATTTAACATAAATATGTATAGTGCATAAAGAAAATGAAGCCTATTTTAGACCACAAAGTTTATTATTATTATTGTTGTTGTTGTTGTTGTTATTATTATTTCATATTATTTTATTACCATTATACCTTTTTATGAAAAGTTTCTTAAATTTAGGCTTAATTTTCTTTGCACAAAAACATATTTTATAATTTACTTTTGATTTTGTAGTAGTAAATAAAATAAAACAATTTACAAATGAAAGAAAGAGCCATATTACAGTCTTCTAACTTGCAGGCTTTGGGCTTTACTGCTGACATCTCTTCTCAAGCATTTTTCTTTCTAATTTTCACATTTAATGGCTTGAAGGAAGGTAGTGGTGGCACAGTTGAGTTGTTAAGCTGCTGCTTGACGTAAAGCAGTGAATTAAGATCTTCAGGATCAACAGATGAGAAGCTTAATGATCTGCGATGTATTTCACTACATCCCCTCTCTGTGTTCCTTTAGAGTGTAGTTTATAGAGTAGATGTTGCATTGTGGGATTTATCCTCTGGAGCGTCCGTCTTATGTGCCGCAGATAATCTCCACACATCTGATTCCTGAGATCAGTCACATTATACTCCACGATTAGAGAGCAGAGATGGAGAGATGAGGGTGAAAGAGTGAGTGTGACGGAGAGAGGGATTATTTCACTCTAGCAGACTGAACAGACTTCCATATCCTGAAGGACCTTACAGACTTGTAGCCTGGATTTGATCTGGTCTTTATGTTTGTAGTTATGAGATATGATTGAATAAGCCATTTTCAAAGGACTTGGAAAATAGTTGTCAACTTAACATAAGTTTTCCAAAACTTGACAAGTCTACTTGGAGCTGATTGTGGCTGATGGTTCATGTACTGTTGATATCTGTGATATAATGGAATTTAATTATAGCAGTCTTTATTATAATTATGTTTTACACAATATTTACTTATTTTGCGTGTGCATTATCCATTGTTGCTAGATTTTAGAACTGAACTTATTGAGTGAGTATGAAAAATATGATAAATGTTGAATAAATTAAATATTCTTTTTATATTAATTTACTATATTCTTTTTCAATAATAATAATAATAATAATAATACTACTACTAATAATAATTATTATTATTATTAATACTTGTATTGGGTTTATTTATTTACTTATGTGCATTATCCATTGTTGGGAAATCAAGGCAGTTTGAAAAAAGATAAATGTTGCATAAATTTAAAATTAAAATATTGTTTTTATAATAATTTAATAATTTCTTCCTCATTACATTATTATTATTATTATTAAGAAAGAAGAAATTAATCAAATATTAAATATAATAATATAATTATTAATAAATAAATAAATAAATACATACATGCATACATACATACAAGGGCTGTGAATCTTTGGGTAGAAAGCGAATTGATTCGATTCACGATTCATAGGGTTTCGATTCAATCCAAGAACGATTTTTGCAAATTCAGAACGATTCAATTCGATTCGATTCACAATTCAATTCGATTCGATTCGATTAACGATTGGATTCTGCATTCTTTAAGTACATTCACAGGATTATTTAAATGCTTCCCCTAAATTCTTTAAATGCTTAGTCAGGGGGCGAATTACACAGCAGCCTTTATGGTTAGAGAATGAAAAAACACTTTTGTCCATTGTTAGATGCTAGTTTAATGATGCTATGGCATGACATGGCATATGTAGAACTTTATGTAAGCCAAGATTTTAAAAAAGAGCTTTAATATATAGGCTAACATTTTGTCACACCAGGGGTGTAGCCATCATTTCAGAAGTGACAGAAATATCAAATACAATAATTTTATGTAGGCCTATGTATGTATTATTATTATTATATATATATTTTTTTACAAGGAGTTATTTTCTTATCTCATACTTTGAATTTGCTATAAGAAATCAAATACACTGCTGGACAATAATCAATCATTTGTAATCTATCATTTTTTCCTAATGGCAATTGTATACTTTCTGGCACGTTCTTTGAGTTCTTTGAGCGCGAGATCACTTCTCTTGCAGTGCGAAAACTTCTTTATCTAATTTTCATAAAATAAAATGCTATTTAACTTTTCCTCTCCATCGGCGAATGATGATTCTGAAAGAAAACGGCCCGATGTCTGTTTGCTATAGCAACAAAAGCTACTTTCATGCATCTGATTATCAGATAAACCTCGCGCTCTTATTTCAAGGTTGTTGTTAATGCTGTGGTTATTTGAAAAGTTTCCTTCGTACATTTGGTTTAACAACATTGTTAAAACACATTTATCATTCAATGGAACTGTGCGTATGCTTTAGACACTTACATTTTTGCTCTGTCCATGCAATAAATGCGCAGCCTTCAACTGCTCAGGTAATGATGTCGGCATGACCGAGAGGAGAGAGCCACTGAAAAACTACAGAAAAGTAAAACTACTTCACTTTAGCATTACTAGCCACGAGTACTAAGGAGAGATCACACATCAGCTGCTCAAAAAATGTGTCAGTGAGACGAACGGAGCGCGAGCGCAATCCTGTGACAGTCACTGCAGGCGGTAAATAGTGCAGCGCGTGAAGCAGAGATGCGAGGCACGAACACTGTTCAAGGTCTCCATTCATTTGTGCTTGTAGTAATTTAATGTGTATATAATTTGAAAGCATTGAATCGCTATAGAAATCGCGATTCATTCGATTATTAGCGTTTAAAATCGATTACTGTCCGAAATTGACGATTCACGATTCAAAAATCATGTTTCAAGATCGATGCATATGCATCGTCAAGGTTTGTAATCAATGCATCGAGAAAACGAGCGAATCGTTACACCCCTAATACATACACATACACATACACACATATATATATTTTACTTTAATAAAACTATAGTTACTAGGGCTGTGTATCACCAGCAAAGTCACAATACGATACGTATCACGATACAGAGGCCACGATACGATACGTATCACGATACATGACTGCACTGAATTTCACCTCAGCAGAATTTAGAAAAACAGCTGTTTATTAAACACTGCTTACTAGTGCCATTTAATAATGTACTTGTTCTAATAAATGTATATTGTAATGTACTCATTCTAATATATTTAAAAAAAGAATTTACATTGCTGGTACGTTATCATTGCACAAATTAACACACTCTCTACAATAAAAAAAAAAAAGAAATTAGAAGAGTTCTAAACTAACGCGCTGTCTTCACTGTATCTAACGCACACACCCTCAAGGCTGATTTATACTCGATGCGTCTGCAAGTTCGCTTAGGTGCGCGCGGCAAATATTACGTCATCGCGGTGTTGGCGGAAGTTCGCTTTGAGTGCTTTCCGCGCAGCTCCGCTTCCGAAGATGCACGAGTTCAAAGCGACTATGCACGTCTGTGCCAGCATTTGTGTGAAACAAAAGCAGTTTGATGTTAAGTGCAGTCACACACACAGATCACGTTGCGGCCGAACTCAGACATTCAGGAACAAACTTTTTAGTGCTGCCCCACAATTTTATCAACTAAATAGCTTAATCGCTCAAGAGCTACATTATCTTTTCACAAACAGCTTTTCTACGAGCTGAGGAGGGCAATACTTATATATAGAAGGTGCACACAGTGTCATTCACACAAACACTAAACCCCATCATGGTGACACGATACTGAAATAATGCAATAAACATTCATTTAACAACATTAGATGTAAGATTAAACCCTTCACAACTGATAAGAAAAAACTAAGAAACATGTTATTTCAACAAAAAAACATAAAATATGAAGTGTCATGCAGGGAATTCTGGGAGTGTAAATTTACGGTTTGTCACTGTAAATTATACAACGACTTTTTATATTTCACTTTGAAAAAACATATTTTTAACAGTATTTTACTGTAAAATTACATTAAATGTAATTACATTTATTCACCAAATATAGTATGGAAACTTACTGTTAACCAGTTAACAGGTTTTTACTGTAGCATTTTTACAGTCTTTTACTGTTTAAATCACAATCATTTTTTGCAGTGTATAGTTACTATAGTTAACTATAACTACAGCAAGATGCACAACATTCACAATTTGGCATGACCTTATTGTTTGTGTAATAACTATATAATAAATAAAGATTTTTTTGTATAATATAATTGTATTAATAGTTAAAATGTTTTTAATTTGCTAGACGTTCTGGTCTTCATGTGTGAACTATGGTTAATGGGTGATTTCTTTGAGTGAAGCATTTTATTTATATAGCTTAAAATTTTTCCATCATAAAGCCATTTTTAAAGAAACAAAATAATAATAATTAAAAAAAAAAAAAACATCCAGTGGTTATTCTTACATTTTCACTCATCAATAGTTGCTTGTCGTGTCCAGAGAATCTACATCCATATGTTTCTGAGTGGTAGTGAAATGAAACTCATATTCTTCTCTTGCTATCAGAGCGTTCAGAATAGCAGATAGAGAGAGACTTTTAACACTCTCTACACCACAAACTCTGTTCAGTATATCTCACAAATGTGACGCATCCGCAGTGACGAGTTTATTTTGCAGACGCCACCCAGAGAGCTGCCATTCAACATGAGAAATGAAGTCTGTCTTTGAATTGCATTGCTTTCCTGTTGATTTCATGCACTAGATTGTGCAAAACGTCTTTCAGAAACATGTTGAATTCAGATTATAAATGCACTGAACTGCTTATTGTCAGCCAGGCTATATTTAAACCTTTGTTTGTGTTGGATCTGTTGAACAGGCTCGAGAGTAGAAGGTTATGTAAGGTGTGTGTATGTGTTATTGAAGACTTAGCGCGTTTGTTCGTTGTGTGTCCTGCCTTTGCATTCAGGCGCAGCGCAATGCAGCAATTAGCAAATTAATCACACAGCACAACCTGCTAATTATGCCCTTATCAATATGACCATGTTCTCGCTACAGAGAGACACGTACAAATCACTCATTATCACAATAAGTCTCAAGAAGCTCTTTGAACAAGCCGCTTTGAGTGTCTCTAAGAGTCGCTGATCATTTGGTAGTAGTTTATTGTGCTTTGTAGTTTAATGTTGAAGGAGAGATGCTGTTTGTTGTGATTGTCACTGCCCTCACAACAAATGTTTTTTATTTATTCAATGTATTTTATTGTTGTGCATGTTTGTGGATTATGTACACCCCACATCAACAAAATCAGCACAAGTTTTTGTTTCTAAGCCATATTTACACATTTACTCACACTGATTCTCTGTGATTTATCTGTTTTTTAGAACTGACACTCAGAATTGTATTGTGAAAAAGATCATTCCTAGATCTGAAGAATTAAACTCATTTTCGACTTGATAAGCTCTTTATATTTCCATTTAATGGGAGCAGTAATTTTGTTCTCTGAATTAATGTGCGGCACTCTTTCTGCCGAGGCATGACATAACGTCAATGCTCACAATTTCTAGCTTTCGATTCACAAATCAATGTTTAATATTTCTCTCTGGATCAATACGGTTCTCCACAATATAAACCAGAGCATCATTAGAGAGGAATGCGTTGAAGTGGCTGTCCAAAGAACGTCAATACTTCATTTGCATTAGCGAACTGAGCGTCGCAAGCGCAGCGCGAGCCAAACGTGACGTGCTTCTCATCTGACAGGCCTAGATTTCTCTCTCTCCTGTGTTTGCGTGGTTTATTTCATTGATCGTTCACCGTGTCTCCTGCTCTCCACCCACGACTGTTGTCAAGTGTGAGAGTCCTGACGCTTTTCTGTTTCTGAGCTGCTAATTAGAAACTGAAAGCCGTTGATAAGGGCCGTATATCCCCGCTCATTGCCCCGCGTGTCATAGGCTTTCCTTCCCTTCATCACTGAGGATGAGGAGTGGTTTGATCTGGCTCTGCTCCTCCTGTTTAAGCTCATTAACGTCGGAGGTCTTCTCATCCCGTTCTCATCTCAGCGTTTACACAAGAAACGCATCACTGCGGCGGTTAAGTGTTTGCGGTGACCTGAAGTTCGTTAAATCAGAACGTGTGTGTGTGTGTGTGTGTGTGTGTGTGTGTGTGTCTGTCTTTGTGAGCGTTGCATTAGCGAACTGAGCGTCGCAAGCGCAGCGCGAGCCAAACGTGACGTGCTTCTCATCTGACAGGCCTAGATTTCTCTCTCTCCTGTGTTTGCGTGGTTTATTTCATTGATCGTTCACCGTGTCTCCTGCTCTCCACCCACGACTGTTGTCAAGTGTGAGAGTCCTGACGCTTTTCTGTTTCTGAGCTGCTAATTAGAAACTGAAAGCCGTTGATAAGGGCCGTATATCCCCGCTCATTGCCCCGCGTGTCATAGGCTTTCCTTCCCTTCATCACTGAGGATGAGGAGTGGTTTGATCTGGCTCTGCTCCTCCTGTTTAAGCTCATTAACGTCGGAGGTCTTCTCATCCCGTTCTCATCTCAGCGTTTACACAAGAAACGCATCACTGCGGCGGTTAAGTGTTTGCGGTGACCTGAAGTTCGTTAAATCAGAACGTGTGTGTGTGTGTGTGTGTGTGTGTGTGTGTGTGTCTGTCTGTCTGAGAGGTAATGAAATCAGAAAATACTGGAGAAACATTCCACCCACATCTCCAGCTCATTGGTGTGAGTTTCCACAGTGTCTTGTCTGTTTTCATGCGGATCTCTGGATAATTTAAAAAGTCTCAGAACTTTTTTTTCTTGACCCACTTTCAACTTTTTTGGTTGTTTAAAAAACATCTAAAGATGTACAAGAAGTGTAGCCTTGTTTAAATATCTTTCACTTATCAACACATTATGCACTGAGTTTAAAAAGAGTCCGTTTGAGTGCATGAACCTTCCCACAATGCATCTTTTTCTTTCCTAACCAGCAACTTTTTTTTCTCTCTGTTAGGGCAATATATTAGTATTTAAAAATTTTTTTATTTTTTTTTTATATTTCAGGGATTTATAATTTATTTTTTATTTGTTCATTTAGGTCACCCACAATTCTTCCTGGTGACTTGTATGTTATGTGACTTATGTTATTTATTTTATGAGCATTTTTATGTTTTAATGGTTAAAGTTTAGTCAAGTCAAGTCACCTTTATTTATATAGCACTTTTAACAATACAGATTGTGTCAAAGCAACTGTACAGCATTAATTGGGAAAATAGTGCATCATTAATGCAAAATGACAATAGTAAACACTCAATTTTCAGTTAAAGGCAGAAACCAGGCTCAGTCGGGGGGCCAGTTCTCCTCTGACCAGACAAAACCAGCAGGTCAATTCCAGGCTGCAGCAAAGTCAGATTGTGCAGAGGACTCAACTGGTTCCTGTGGTTTTGTCCCGGTGGCTGTCTAGGAGACAATGTCTTCACTGGGGATCTGTCTCTGGGGCTCATCTAGGGGCACATTTATTTAGTTGCAAAAGGTTCAAACTGTATGTTTTAAAGAATCAAAAGATGCAACAATTCATTTGCTTCATCATAAAGTCTCTATGATGCAATTTATTTATTTATTTGGTAAATATGGCTGCATATTGGTGCATGCATAAATGGATAAATATTTGTTTAATATTGAATATTTTGTTAAATATTTATATAAAATGTATGTATTTACTTAATTAATTAATTTATTTATTTTTACTAAATTAAAATATTTTTATAATGTTTTTGTTTGTAAGTCATAATTTCTTTGAAATCTCTAAAATGCATTTTTCTTTTTTAGGTAAATATGGCTGCATATTGATGCATGCATGCATAAATGAACAAATATTTATTTTTAATATTTGTTTAATATTGAATAGGCATGAGATTTTGACTGTATGATAACCTTAAGCAAAAATATAACGGTTTCACGGTATCACAGTGTTGTTGTTACAGCTCTAAAATATGATTTTTTTTTAATGTTTGGGTAAAAAAAATTATAATAATTTTACCACTGAACACAATATATTTTATTTTTCAGCAACATACTGAATATTTGGAACAGTAGTATTTGTTTATTTTTTCTTTGATTTGTTTCTGAAATGTTTGCTGAATTGTGGGCTGTCCTGCAGCTTTTGATGTGGATGGTTGATTTGCTGCTAGAGCTACTGCTGTCCTAAAAAGAAGAACAATAAAGACTGACATCTTTAACCTAAATCTGTAATTACATTTATTTAATTTTAATTATATAATTCATATACATATAATTTATATAATTTCATATAATTTAGTTATATAATTTCATACACATAATTTGATTTAATAATAACCCTATTTGAAGCAAAAACAGAATGTTCTGACTAGCTTTGTGAAATTATACTGCATGCCTGAATGACAATCTAAAATTGCTCTTTAAAGCATTAAAATAACTAAAAAGTTAAAATCACTGAATTAAAAATGAAAATAAATAAATAAAATGACTATATTTTCACTTTGTATAAGAAACACACATTAACTCATCTGAGCTTATTAATTAGTACTGTATAGCTTACATTTGATTGACCTATTACAAGTCCCTTCACAGTTACTGCTATCATAAAAATACACTTATATGTAGGTTTAAAATTAAGCAGCACTGCGCTGAAACACTGCTTTAAATGTTAATTATACAGAGACGAGATGAAAAGAAAACACCATCTAAACTTTTCTGAAGACAGTCAGTTCCCCTCAGAAACACATTCATATAAACCCCAAATCAATATTTAGGATTTTCGTCCAATAGATTGTGCATCATGAACAGTGAGTGATCTGCCTGCTACAGTATTTTTTCTCTTTGCGTCCGTCTTCAGTGTCTCTGGCCTGTGTTAACACAGATGAAAAATATACCTGTGACATGTCAGTTATGCACTGAGGAAAACACAACGTCTCAAATGCATTAAGCAGCACAGATATATTCGCTGTTTGTCATGGTGGATCGATTGGATCCATGATCGACATTAAGGGCTGCTTAAGAATAAGCGTGCACAAATGAGTGACTGCAATAAGACAAAAAACATCCGGTTGCCGATCGCGCAAGTTCCAGGGTAAGCTCTTTCGGCCGTCATACACACGCTCATACACACATGCTCGCACCAGCAGGAGGGGGGGATGGGTCTTGTTTCTCTCACTCAACCTGAGGGATTCCTACACTTTCAGTCTTTTGAAACCGTGATATTGTCAAATCGCGGTATACCTTGAAACCGGTAATCGGCCCATGCCTGATATTGAATATTTTATTGAATATTTACGTTTATGTATTTAATTAATATTTTTTTCTAAATGATTCAAATGTTTTATAACTTTTTTCTTTGTAAGTGATAATTTTGCTGAAGTCTCTATAAGTCTCTATACATATTTAATATTTCATATTTTTGTATGTAAAAGTTTTATATAAATAAATACATTTGCTGAATAATTTATTTTCTATAAATAAATACTTAAAAAAAAAAAAATTTTTTTTTTAGAAACAATATTACTAAAAAAAAAAAAAAAACTGAAATATAGAAATAAAAGCTAATTAAAAAAATTAATAAAAACTGTAATAGTACATAAATTATACTGCAATGAATAAACACTGAAACAGACAAACCACATTAAGGGCACCTCAAATAAACAGTGTATATTAAAAAATATAAAAAAAAAAAAAATCTATTCATGTATATATATCTCTGGTTTAAGCAGAACATTAGAACATTACAATCTAACATTGCTCTTTAATGCATTAAAAGCACTAAATTAAAAGTTAAAATCATTAAATTAAAAATAAAAATAAAGAAAGAAAAGAGAAAAACATTATAAGAAACACACATTAACTCATTTCAGCTTAGTAATTAGGATTGTATTAACTTACATTTTATTTACCTATTACAATACTCCCTTTACAGTTACTATCATAAAAATACACTTATATGTAGGTTTAAAATTCTACAAAAGGCACATTTCATGTCCGACAACAAATATTTTAGCATAATGCATAGAATTATTGCACTATTATTCTATTGCGCTCCATCTGATATGTTTGCTTGACTTTCTAACATTTACAGATGAAGAATATACCTGTGACATGTCAATTATGCACTGAGCAAAACACAACGTCTCAAATGCATTAAACAGCACAAATATATTCGCTGGACCAATTTGATCCATGATCGACATTAAGGTCTGCTTAAGAATAAGCGTCCACAAATTAGTGAGATTGTGTGAATTTAATTCGTCGTTAATGGAACTGATTTAGCCCCGATTGATTTGTTAGGTTATTTCAGGTCAGGTTTTGGACTTTAATCCCAGTTTTTTCCTCGGTCTCCGTGGTGTTGTGATGCATCATATTCACGCAGCAGCAGCGGTGATGAGAGAAGGCGCTTGAGAAACAGTTTCAAGAGGAGAAATCAATCTACATATAAAATATTGGTCACAGATTATTGGTTGATTATTGATTATAACTTTTTATGCAGATGCACCGAGTGAATTGGGGAATCTTCCCATCCCTAATATATATATATATATGTATATGGCTGCGTATTGGTGCATGCATGAATAAATAAAAAAAAAAAAATTATTGAATATTTTATTGAATATTTACGTTTATGTATTTAATTAATATTTTTTTCTAAATGATTCAAATGTTTTATAACTTTTTTCTTTGTAAGTGATAATTTTGCTGAAGTCTCTATAAGTCTCTATACATATTTAATATTTCATATTTTTGTATGTAAAAGTTTTATATAAATAAATACATTTGCTGAATAATTTATTTTCTATAAATAAATACTTAAAAAAAAAAAAATTAAATATACATACAAACCTGAAACTTTTTTACGGTGACAGTATTTGGCTTGAATTTTTGAGCGTGTTGGCATGCTAACATGTTTTAGTAGTAGATTAATAGCAAAAGATTTCTGTAAATACGTTCCATATATA
>NW_015537963.1:687807-688043 GCF_001515605.1 Sinocyclocheilus anshuiensis
AAAATAAAAAAAAAAAAAATTTTTATTTTTTTTTTATTGACTAATTGATAGATTTTTGTTTATTTTTGTTATTTATTGAAAGTATAGCAGTGAAAGTTTGTTAGTTTAATTAGTTGGCTGGTGTCTGCTAAGATTTGGAAGGATTTGTAAACGTTAGGGATGTGCGGGTCTAGTCGACTAAGTGGTACAGCTCCTACTAGTCGACACTGAAAACAATAGTCGATTACACGACAGAA
>NW_015537963.1:688824-690167 GCF_001515605.1 Sinocyclocheilus anshuiensis
GTTTTTTCAAGTGCAGGAATTTTATTGTTAATCGCCTCAGGTCCTGTCTTTCACCAGACCACGCTGATAATTTCACTGAACAAATAATGCATGGTCTGAGTAAGTTAAATGGGCATTGTTGCATTGTTTTGTTTTTAGACAATATAGCCTACACGAAGTACGTTTTTAAAAGCCGTTTTAATGCTATTTCTTGATAAACCTTCCTATTGTTTTTGACTTGTTTTAATATGTTGGCTAACGCTATATGAAGATGAAGAATTCTGTCAGGCTATTGATTGATTTTCCATTGTTCTGCATTTCCCCAGCTGATTTGAATTGTGACTCGACGCTGAGTGTATGCTCTTCTTTTATTTCTTTTTAACGACCACCTAAAATGAAATGATGATAACGCGAGGCAAGTGTGCGGCAAGCAGAATTCATTGAGGGATTTGACAATGTGATTCACAGATTAAGTATTTCAAATATAGGCTATTATATAGGCTATGCTACTCGCACGCACAGAGGTTTTTTTTTCTTACCATCTTTTGGGGGTTTCTTGCTTTTAGACTAGTCGACTAGTCGGATACAAAACTTTCGTTTAAACGACAGTTAAATTAGTCGTCGCGCACATCCCTAGTAAACGTGTTGTGTTTGTGTCAGCAAGCGACTCTGGCTTCGGAGAGGAAACCCGTCGGTGCCAGAGACAACAGACTGACACCCCAGTGAAAGTGAATGTGTGTCTCATTAGCAGCAGATGCCCTCTCATCACTCACACCAGCGTTTGATGCGGACCGCTCTGATTCCAAACACTTTCCGAGACGCTGTGCCGTCTGTCAGCGCTCATCCGACCGGATCCTGCAGGCCGCTGTGCGTCACTGACACTCGTTAGAATGGAGAGGAACACGCAAACACACACAGAGATGAAGAGCGCAGGTCAGCGGCCGGATCGTATCTCAGCCTCATTAGCAGAGGGACGGCGAGATCCACTCGGAAGAGCTTTAATGAAACATTCATTATTTCTTCTTTCTCTTTCTCTCACGCACCTAAACATGCTCCTTTCATTTCTTGTTGCCACAAAGCAAGACCTGAAAATGAAGACGCTCTCATTTCCTTTTTAGCATCGGTTCAGTCACTTTGATCAGTAGTCCAGTCCGGTCGTTTAGAGACTCTCACTCAGGAAATACTGAGAAACTTTTGATACTGATAGTCCAGCTGGTAATTAGTGTTTGACAAAGCAAATGTCACTATTCCTTGCACTTACACCAGAAAATTACTTTATGCCAGTATGCAAATATCTGACCAACACATTGGAAGTTAAGTCTCCTTTCTTTCTTTCTTTCTTTCTTTCTTTCTTTCTTTCTTTC
>NW_015537963.1:690291-691403 GCF_001515605.1 Sinocyclocheilus anshuiensis
TTATTAATTTAATTATTAAATAAAAATAGTTATTACTTAATTATTATTAGTTTAATGTATTATTTTAGTATTTTAACTTATTATAGTTTTTAATTAATGAATTAATTAATGAGAAGAAAAGTACATTTATTCTAAAGAATTTAACTACAATTTTTCAACAGCCTAGAAACCACTCAGCACTCTTATTCCAGCATCATAGTGCAGTGTTTTGCACATTTACAACATAAAGCTGTTTTAGATTTGAAAACCAGCAATATATCACAAATTATTATAAAGCTGTACTTTTTTCATTATATGCACCATAGCTCCAGTCTCTAAGAAATAGTGTTTTGCACACAGGCGTAGAAAAGAATAATACTTTCTCTCTCTCTCTTTCTCTCTCTCTCTCTTTATTTTTTCTTTCTAATTGTTAAATCTATATTATTTACTTATTTTATTTATTTATATTTAAATAATATTTAATGTTATATATTTTATTTATTTATTTAGTAGTTTAATAATTTGTTTTAATAATAATAATAATAATAATAATAAAACAAGAATTGTTGGAAGTTAATTAAACAAACTTGCTTTATTTGTTTGTTTGTTTATTTATTTAAATCAAATATATATATTTCGAATTTCGAATATTTATATTTATATATATTTATTGTCGGTTAAAAATGAGGATCACAAAATGCTAATATTGATGATAGTGATGTATTGTATGGATATATCTTGCATTCTTATTTAGGATTCTCTCATCTCTCTCTCTCTCTCTCTCTCTCTCTCTCTCTCTCTCTGTTCATTTTTCTTTCATCTTTAAATAGGAGATTCAGATTAAACTGTATCTCTCGAAAGTGTACACACACACACACTCACAATACACTCTCAGTACCCTCCAGTTTCACCGTGGTATCACTGTAGTATCTATAGCAACCAGCGGCTCTGTATAAAGCCAGAGTTTGAGCGTTAGCATGGAGAACATCATTACTCCAGCAGAGAGAGAGAGATCTGCTGGTGTCTCTCCTCTGAGTGCTTAAACATCTCTGTAATGTCATCAGCTCCTCTCCCTTCAGCTCCGCTCCAATGGAATTACCAGACTGCCACCGCTACTGTGTGTGTGTGTGTGT
>NW_015537963.1:691629-714426 GCF_001515605.1 Sinocyclocheilus anshuiensis
GTGTGTGCGTGTGCGTGTGCGTGTGCGTGTGCGTGTGCGTGTGCGTGTGCGTGTGCGCGTGCGCGTGTGCGCGCACACACTTGTACAGCTATCTTTGTGAGGGCCGGTTTGCGTTTTAGACCATCGGATTGAGGACAATCTTGTAAAGCGAGGACATTTTGGCCAGTCCTCACTTTCTGAGACTCCTTTAAATGCCTGTTTGAGGGTCAAGACTTGGTTTTATTGATCAGGTTATAATTAGGTAAAGGGTAGGTTTAGGGTAAGGGTTTGGGTGAGGCACTTAGTTCTAATGGGTAGGGTTAGGGTAAGGAGCTATAGATAGCATTGTGTCAATGATTGTCCTCACAAATATAGCTATACAGAGTTTTGTGTGTGTGTGTGTGTAATCACATCCAGTCAGATCAGGGTTCGTATTTTGCGATCCCTTCAAGCGCTCACTATTAAGCAGTTATCTCTCACCAAATAGAGCCTCGTCCGGACAGATGGCCACATTAGGAAGCGCAGTCTAGTGTGATGAAACGTGATGACATGGTTACCGGCAGAACAAAGCGCAGAAGACCAATTCTAGCTCCAAGCAGCTCGACTTCAAATAAATTGAATGCTGCTAAATCTGCTTTTATGGCTGCGTGATCTCTTTCCTCTCAGGAGTTCAGTAATCACCCCAGGGAGGAAAAAAATTAATTAATTGAAATTGTCTGTGTGTATCTTTCATATGAATAACATTAAAGGAATGGTCAGGGTTTGATAGAAATAATTTGCAATCCTCCAAAAAAAATTGCAGGTAGAGTAAGGCAATATGGAAATTATCTAAACAACTTTACAACTCAAATAATTTACTCAAATATTTTTTTTTTCTTAGAAGATCCCCCCCAGAAGATATAGTATTTATGGAAGCTTGGAAAAAAAAACAATACAGAAGAAACTCTGACTTTTAGAAAACTTTTAGAAAAAACTGCCAAATATAAAGTCAAAATTAACTTTTTTATTTTTTGTTTCATGGTGGAAACTGGCTGCCATAATTTATTCTGATTTTAAATTAGCTTTTTTTTTATTATAAATTTTTCTCTTTTGTAATATTTCTATTTAGCTTTATTATTATTTTTTTTGTTTTATATTTATTATATTGATTATACATTATATAATATATTCATATTCATTCTATAATTATATAATAAATTATATCAATTTTATTACATAATTTATATAATTTAATTCTTATTAAACTGATTTAAGTTATTTAACAAAAATGTTCTACTGTTTAACAATGTGTAAAATCTTTTTTATTATTATTTTTTATTTATTTTTGTTTTATTTGTATTTCTTAATTCATACTTAACTTTTTCTTTATTATTATAAAACTTCACTTGATATTTAATTTTATTTCTCTTTTCAATTACCATAACATTTTTTTAATAGTTTTTTTCATATTTTACTTTATTTCATCTTTATTATAAAACATCTTTTGATATTTGATATTTAATTTTAGTTCTCTTTTTAATTACCAAAAAACATTTTAATAGTTTAAGATTTAGTTAACAACACTGCCTTGTGCCAGTTTCTAGAATTTGTCCAGAACAAATCATTTTCTGAGTGAATAATTTAGCTTCATAGCGTTGAGAAGTGCTTCATGCTGCATGCACACTAACTCTGCCTGGCCTTCTCGGAGTAGGCCGCTCACTAGGGTTTGGAGCACAGCCTGCTGCTGAACGACAGACATGTATTGATTCTGAGCGAGAGCTGCAGAGACTGAAGAGCAGTGATCTGAGCTCATGAGATTTCTCCTCTCTACCATATTATGCTAAGTAGAACACTTTAGCTCCTTTAGACTGAACTCTATTAGCGTGATTTATGTGCATGTGAAGCCATTCTGTGTGTCGTCTGTGTAAACAAGAGTAGGCCTGCGCCGTGTGCTATTTTTAAACACATGCACACAAGACGTAGATAGCAGTGTTTAGGAAGCTACTTTTACATTTTATGCTACTTTGAAACTTTGTTAAACTTTACACATTTGATGTTGTTATCAAATATAATCGAAGTAGATTAATAATATTGAATATAATATATCACAAATGTAAATGTATAAATAACAATTATGCAATTATTAAACAATTATAAAAATATGCAACAATTATACAAATATTTAAAATATATTAATAGTAAAAATTGTAATATGTATATTGAATATACTGTAAATTAATAAAATATAAATATGAAATTAATATATAATCAATATTATATAATAAATTATATGATGTTGTATTTAATTGCTTTTTAATTTTAATGTACATTATGAGTGTTTAATTATATTCATATATATTATTTAAAAATAAAAATAGAATTAAATACTGTATATATAATTAATAAATTATTAATTTTACACACACACACACACACATATATATATATATTAGATCGCGATTAATCGCATGATTGTCATGAGTTAACTTGTGATTAATCGCAACTTAATCACATTTTTATCTGTTCTAAATGTACCTTAAATTACTATTTTTCAAGTTTTTAATACTCTAATCAACATGGGCATGGACAAATAAGGATGCTTTATGCAAATTTCTGTTTATTATTAGTGAAACCACCCTAAACATAGAGCAAAAAGAACATAGACATGTTTTTCAAAGAACTTGTTCATGTCCATTATTAAACACATGGGATCAAAGAACAGAAATACCAGGTTCCCATTACTTCTCTTTCTGTGCACTTACACAAGCCTGTTTACTTTCATCTGAACATGCAAAATGTACATTTAGTATTTATTATTACATTTGTTATATTACTTTTGTATTTTGATGCAGCTAAATTCTCAATAAAAGAACATCTGTTCCATCTTCTGTTTTCATTTATATATTACCATTTCTTTTGTCAGACAACAGAATTAATATGAAATGGTGACTGAAACGCGACCCTTTAAGACTACAACCAGCTCTCCCTTCCAATTTTAATATTTATTTAATAAATACATAAAATAGTTTGTAAACCGTGTGGTCTTAAAGTAACCACAATTTGCAAATGTATGTTTTCTTATTTGGAGAAAACTGTGATATTTGGATGCAGTTTTTGGTTTGCATGTTATTGCCCCCACATCTAGCTATTGAACACACTGGATTATATAGATACGATTGAATTATTATTTGAAATATTATTGTAAAATATCATGACGACAAGGTGGACCAGCACATGACGGGGTGGACACATAAAACAGAACACAAAAAGCATGACAAAATATGACAAAGAAACATTTATTCAACTTCGAAAAATATAATATAATATAATTACATCCTCAATCACATTGATATGTGTTCATTTTAGTTTTTAGCAATATTAACTACAAATGAATGCTATGTGGACTTTAAGCTTTGGCGAAGCAAGTAAGCAAACTCATACGAAGAAAATTTGTCAGTTGAAAAGTCACCAACTTATTCACCTCATCCGTTGAATTTCCTGCCACTGAAGAGACAAAAAATCTGTTGTCCTGATGTCACTAAAGGGGATGGCCTTTTCTTAAAGGGGCGGATTCCCCAATACGACAGGGTGGACAACCATTCAAGGGATATGACCAAACTCTTCTTTTTTATTAAATAAAAATATTGTTTTTATTACCAAATGATCAATACACTCAAATTGAGTAATATCTTATTTAACAAAATATTCATAGGAGAACAAAATTGTAAAATTTTATGATTTGACTATTCTACTATCATTCAAATTTAATGAATGAATGAATGAATCCGCAGTGCATGGGACATAGCAAAATAACACGCATCCTCTTACACAAAACAAAAAGAAATCTAGAAAATGTATCTAAAGACAAAAAGTAATGCTTTTGTTATGAATATTAAAACTTAGCCTAATATAACACACCCTTTCATAGTAGGGCTGAACGATTTTGGAAAATAATCTAATTGCGATTTTTTTTACCAATATTGCGATTGCGATTTAATATGCAATTCTTTTTTAAAGCTCTTTATGTTCTGTATTATTAAAGTTCAAATGATTTGCAACGGTCGCTTTGTCGCGTTCAGTGTACAGTAGAGCTGTTGCGGCGCGACGTGACAACTGTAGTGTCCGGTATAGACACGGTGAGTGAAGCCAAGAGCAAGATATGCCTCGTCATATTTTCTGCATTTAGCTTTTAAATGACCAGCACCTGATTTCATAGTCATTTTTATGTTAAGTTATCATGGCAAATGAGTTATGTACAGGACACCAAAAGGCACCCTACAGTGATATTGACCCATTTATGTTTATGTATTTATAGTTTTGTCTCAAATATAATCTGAAATTCATTACTAGCTGATAAAAACTTATCCGCTCACTAACATGAATGAGACTGATACTCAAGCGTGTTTCTGCAGGATTCCTGCTCTCTCCTGTTGAGTGTTTTCACCGGGCTGCGTGTAATTAGATTGCGTTTAATCCTTTCCTTCGCTTCAAAGAGAGCTGCTCAATTTGATTGTGTGTCTGTCGCTTGTCTTCTGCAGGGAGTCTCGTCTCGTCTCCTCGCAGGAGCCTGTGTCACTTTGACGCTTTTTATCTACAGCACTGCTTAGCTGTCCTCTGAGACGCTCCTCACATTCATGTTCTTCCGTTTGTGCTGCACGACAGAATGAAAGCGCTCTTCTTTTTTTTTGGTTTTGCATGCATGTTAAATGGCTAGTTCCCCCCCAAAAAGCACAACAGGCGTCATGGAAGTCCTTCGTATGACTCATGTGCTTTCAAGCCTTGTGAAACCGTGCAAAATACAATCTTGCTTTCCAAACAACGAGCTCTCATGACGATTCCTACCTGTCAATTACCCAGAATCCCTCATGCACGTACTTCAGCTATCATTGTGCTTTAAGAGACAAAAACACTGTGTGAAAAGTGCTTAACAGCCTGAGCTTCACACACTCAGAAACACTTTTCTGCTGCGGTTTCTTCAGGAAAATGAGTGTCTCTCTTAAGTTCACTCCAATGCTTTGAAAAGAATAAGAATTGTGCTCGCTGATTATTGTTGGTGTTTAAGTGAATTAATTATTATTAAGGTATATCTAAATACTATTCATTTTGTTCTTTTTTTATTTATTATTTGTTTACATTTATTTCATATTTTATTTTAATATTTTATTTAAATATCTTTAAAACGTCATATATAATACATATAATAAATATATATTTTATTTTAAGGATTTTTAGATATTTTTAATGGGAAAATGGGTGGTTAAAATGCAGTGTTCAAGTCTTTCTAAAAAGCTTTTTAAAAATGTTTTGTTGTTATTATTATTATTATTATTATAATTTCTCCAAATATCTAAATTTACTTGAGGACGAAAACTTAATATATAATAATGATATTAAGGCCTGTTTTCATAAGTTTTATCTTTGGTGTTCAAAGCAGATCTGTGCGTTCGTTCGTTCATTCATTCATTCATTCATTCATTCATTCATTCAAATTTTGTGTATCCTTGGAACAAGAACAAAAATATAAAATCTTGCAGTGTTGCTTCTCAAGTGCATTTATGTATGTATAAAGTTTAGTTTTCATAGCACAAAGCAATCATATGACTTCAGAAGTCTTAGAATTTAACGCACAAGTAATTTAGGATGCTGGAGGAACCTCATTAGTTAAATACAAAAGAGCTGTATAAATATTCCACAGAAATCATGCAAATGTGGAGTGTGAGTAAATAATGACTACATTTTATTATTCGGATGAACTATTCCTACTCCACATCCAGATAATGTCGTGCTATGCTCTGTGATGAGGGTGTCCCACTAAGGTCCTTTATCGAGTAGCCTACACCTTCCTGTCAGCGGGAGTATTTCCTGGTTTTATCTCATTCATTACTCACACAATCTGTGATCAAGCTGCAGTTGACGTTTATTAGCGCAGCACGCTCGTGTATCTCAGTCGCTCGGGCTTTAAACAAAATACAGCAACCAACCTGTAAATAATGCATGCGCTGTTCCGACACGTGTCGCAGTTGGCCGTGTCCTGTCCGGTCCGATAGGAGAGCCTGTGAGGAGATAAAGAGAGAGAGACGAGTCATTCCCCGTTCACCCTGTCCTTCCTCATTATCAGCTGTGTTAGCATTCCTCACACCGGCGTTCTGCAGAGGACATGCGGGATGCCGGCTCACAGACCGCAGGACAGAACGGCCTTCAAATCACGCCAATGCTGCAGAAATGTCAAATCGAGCTGCTTTTGACTGTGTTTTTGTTTGCTAACAGGAGCTAAAATGTGCTGATGCATGTGGCACGTAGCTCTCTTTCTGCTGTCTACATAGGCAGCTGTCTTTTAAGGTAGCATCCTGGCTGAAATGAAACCGCACAAGAGACTGAATTTTACAGTGAATTCCAGTAGTTCATGCCAGCTAATTATGTAATACTCTACTCAAATGCAGAACAATCACACATTTTGAGTACATTTGGCTTTTTAAATCAAATTAAATCAAATCAAACTGATCACAGATTTTATTAATTATTAAATAAAAAATTGACTAATTGATTCAACTCTCTTAAATATTTGATAGATTGTTAGTAATTGTTAAGACAAGTCTTCCTATTGAGCTTTCTTTTAGTATATAATAACTTATCTGCTGTTTTAGCCATTTTGATTGATTTATTTATTGTAATTTACTTAAAATTACTTAAATGTATTTTTTCCTACAGTTAATCCAAATGTATTAGTATTTTTAAGTACTAATTTTATTTTATTTTTTCCATTTTATTTGTTTGTTTATTGTTTTATTCTTACCATACACTTAAAAAACATTTACTGGTCATTTTCAGCAAGGACATTATTAATTAATTTTACAGACATTTCCGTTAACCCTAAAATGTAATGCAGTGAATGTTTCAAAATACAGGTAAAACACCAGTAAAAAATCAATATGGAAAATTCCTTCATATTTTTTTTAAATGTTTTTGATCATTAATATGCGGTCTTTATTGCAATTTTGGTTGGTTTATTTATTTATTGTAATTTACTTTATTATTTTATTTCTACAGTTTTAATCCATTATTAAATTATTTTAAGTACTTATTTTATTTTGCATTTATTTTTTGTTTATTTAAATGTTCATTCATTCATTCATTCATTCATTCATTCATTCATTCAATTTTCAGCCAGGACATTATTAATTAATTTACAGACATTTTCATTAACCCTGCAACTCAATGCAGAGAATGTTTCAAAATGCAGGCAAAACACCAGTATTCATATTAATATAGTACATTGTGTCTTGTAGGTGTAGAACTTGGCCACCTATTAATAGCCTTAATTTCAGGCATGCATGTAAAATGCTGTCTTCTTGTGACCTTTAATCCTGTATAGAGTCCACAGGAGCGTGATTTGACATTGCCCAACAAGAGAAGAATGCAAATGTCCATTGTGAATGTAGTTAGTATGTTCACAAGATCCTCCAGCCTGCAGTGAACATGAAATATAATCTGAGTTTAGACCAGTGGACACTGATTCCTTGCCAAAATCCCTTGTATTCGACCAGAGAGGTGCGATATCATTTCTGCTGGAGATCATCCTCACCTAAAATAGACTGAGCTCAGGGGGAAACGGGAAGTTCATTAACTAAACCAGAGCTTTATTTCAAAGGTTCTTCATTCATCAGATCTTCTCTAGTTTTTGCCTTTCACTTTTATCAGAGTTTCTTTTTCAGCTGTAGAACTTTGCATGTAAATATTTGATTCAAAGCGAATTATAATCAGGCCGGATGTGTGTGTAATGTTTGTTGAAGTGCAGAGCTGTGTTCCTGAATTACTTCATTGCTGTTTTGTACATCAGCAATCAGCTTCACGTCGGCGCTCTTAACAGCATGAAAAACAAAACTGTTATTCAAATGCTGAATAAATTATACATAATACTAGAATGCATCTCATTATAGTCACTTAACTGTCACTCACTGGAGATTTGCACAGTTTCAAGAGACTGTTTGAGGCTTGCAGATCAGCGCAAGCTCATTGACCAGTGGTATTTGGCTGAATCTTCAGCATCATGGTAAAATAATGTGTATTTAGCTCTAAGATGTGCATGTGAGTTTGCAGTGTAATTTGAAAGTGATGTCTTGAAGTGATTGCATGCAAAAACACACACACGGCACAAATTTTAATTAACTTATTGCCTCCTTAGGATGAATTGTGTTGTATTCCTTATTTGGATAAAAGCATCTGCAAAATTAATGCATGTTCGGTACCATTAAAAAATGTTTTAGAAAGAAGTCTCTTTTGAGCACCAATGCTGCATTTATATGATCAAAAACAGTAAAATTAAAATCTAATGTATTTCTGTGATGCAAAGCTGAATTTTCAGCATCATTACTTCAGTCTTCAGTGTCACATGATCCTTCAGAAATCATTCTAACATGATGATTTGCTGCTCAAATAACATTTTTGATTATTATCCATGTAGAAAACAGTTGTGCAGCTCAATATTTTTGTAAAAACGGTTTGTTTTTTTTCTCTGAATTCTTTAATAAATAGGAAAGTCAAAATAACATCTATTTGAAATGGAAACCTTTTGTAATATAATAAAATGGAAACCTTTTGTAATATAATAAATGTCTTTACTGTCACTTTTCGGTCAATGTAATGCATCCTTGCTGAATTCAAGAATAAATTTTTTAAGACTGGGCATTTACTTAACATCTCATTCACTTACTAAATTGCTAGTTATCATTAATCTCATTGATTTCTGTCTTCGAAAAAGTTTTGCGTATTGAAGGTTTGTCAGACTTAAATGTTAGTTCATACAGTATGACTGTGTAGCAAGAGAATAAATCTTATTTACACCATATTTAATTGTAAACACAAAACTGTGAAGCTCTAGAATGTTTGCAGTTTTTGATGTATGTTGGTGATTTTTGCTCTGAAGTGACTCGAGTCTGTTTGCTCTGCTCTCAGTGTACAGTAGTCAGTGTTTACATCTGGTCTCTGGTACGTGTTTTTGTTTGTTCACTCTGAGTTTGCCTCCAGCAGGATTGTGCTATAGACTCCGAGCTGAATATTTCTTACATTTATAAATGCTAAAGTAAATAGCATAAATCTCCTTTCGTCAACAAGTTTTTCACTGCCGGTGGTGATGTGTGGAGATTCGAGAAGCTTTACTTTCACTGTTGGCTGCCATTAGTAATTACCACCTGTCGTCGTAATGATTGCTTTGCTGGCAGGAAGAAGTCGACCCGTCCGACGGTCCCGCGATGGAGGGCCAATGTCAGACTGACGGGAACCCGACGGAGTGATCAATAGCTCTGATGAGGCGTGTTGTCATATCTGTCTGTCTCTCGTCCTGTCGATCCGTATCTCCAGCTCGACTCTGTCCGTCTCTCTTGCTGGAATATTACGGGATGAATACAAGTTAAGCTGTATTGACAGCATCCTGTCGATTAGCACAGAAAATAATTTCAGTTCTTAATGTCAATGTGTGTGTGTTTCTTTTGTTGAAGTTATAGGTAAGTTTTAGTAGTTAATCTACTCTTTTTGCTTATGGATGTTTAACCAAAATATTCCAGTTTTTTTTTTTTTGTATTTATTTTTAATTTATTTATTTAACACTTGTTTAATTTGGTTTTACTTTTGTCCAATTTTTTGCACATATTTTTTTAATGTGCATTATATAATTGAATATTCATTGATTATTATTAAAGTCAATAAACTGATGCTTAACACTTTATTTATTTAGTTAAAGACAGTGCGGTAATGTTTATTTTTTGATAATCCATTGAATAATCATTTCAAAATTGAAGAATTTCAATTAATTCTTTAAATTGATAAATATGTTTAAATGTTAAATATGATTTAAATATATAAAATGGTAAATTTATTTTAAAATGAACTATTTGTGATATATAGTTTGATTAAATAATATAGAAAAAATGCATGAACAAACTATTTTCCCAGAGTTTTTCCTGCAACTATCAAGTCTTGAAAGTTTTGTTCTTACAATTTAATTTGAACTTGCATGTGTTTGTCTCACCTTTTTACTTGTGTGTTTTGTTATTTTAATGTGCTTGCATAAATAATTTGACTTTCATTATTATTTAGCACAATACTGGTCTAATCTAGCTGGTTGTTCACCTTCAGGTTAATGATGCAATCCAGAAATATTATTGTCAAAATGCAAAAAATTGAACAAAAAATAAACTGGTTCTGCATATTATTTATCAGACAAACAAATCTGTATGGTATTGTTTGAAAAGAAAGAAAGAAGGAAAGATCAAATGAATGAGAATGTATTGAGTGATTTATATGTAGAAATATAACAAGCATAACAAATTAGTTCTGCATATTAGTTAAAAATCAGTATAAGTCCAGACTTATTTCATGTCAATTGTGATCCATACTGAAGTTTACATTTCTATGCTGATCCGCTTTTTCCAGTCAGACTCAGTTGTGGTTGTTTGGTAGAAAATGCATTGTGACCTCAGCCGGACTGAATGGCGAACAGTTCAGTGTGAAACGCCCCGCTTCTCTGTGACTCAGTGAGACTCTGAAACTATAGTCCAGAGCTGATTTTTTAGCAGTTACTGTCAGAGAGCTGCCCACTCGACCATTACCGGCACTGCCACCCCTGAGCTCTGCATCGGCCTCCTTCATAGGTCAAACTGCGGGGCTCATCGTGTAAAAGAGCGGGACACCGACAGGCCATTTTGGCTCTAATGAGAGCATGTGAAGTGCTGTTTGCTGATGTGTGGGGTTTATCTGAGGCTAGTTTCCGTGCCTAATGGGGACAGTGATCGGCAGTGATCAGGCCGAACCCTCCGGAGCAGCTGGCACAGTGCGGGAGGTACTGTGTTGGAATGTAAAAAGGAAGTCAATTATGTTCCTGAAATCCTGATTCCCGATGTTCCTGATGATCCCGAAAGAGAGCGAGAGAGAAGACCTTTGGGACACGAGTTGAATTCTCCCACAAAGGACCCTCTGTTATTGGGCTGCATATTATTTGTGCAGATTACATCGATTATCATTTAAATAGATGCACAGAGAAACAGTTACTGTCAGAAGTAATTATTTTCAAAGCTTTGGGTGACATATATATATATAATGTCTAACTAATTTTCAGTATGGATGAGTTCTGGTAATTATTAATTTATAATAAAAATAAAGTAATTATTTTTGCCTTACGTTTTAGCAAGGGCTGGTTATGAGGGTATATAGAAATGTCAAGCAGCTGACATATTGCTGCAACACAGTAGATATTTTATGTATTTTTGTAAGCCTATTGTGTGTGTGTGTATGTATATATGTATATGTATATGTATATGTGTGTGTGTGTGTATGTATGTATGTAAGCCAATTATATGTGTGTGTCTATGTGATCTATGTGGTAATACTTATTTTTATTTTTAATTACCTATTTTTAACCCTTTGGATTAAATATTTATGATTTGATGTTGTTGTAATCAGCTAATTTATATTTACCTCATTTGTTTATTTTATTTTTATTCCTTATTTTTTTATTTCTTATTGAATGTATTGTCTATATAATGTCTATTTGTTGATAATCCAGTGATTTAAATATTCTTGAATTCTTGCATTTATTTCATATTTAGTTTGGATTAATATATGAAATGTTGAATTTCTCGTAAATAAAAATCCCTGTATATTTTTCCTCACATTATGTCTGAAAGCATGTTTAATTTACTGCAGATATTTACCACATTTTTATTTTATTTTATTTTTAAATGTTAAATATTTTAATTCCTATTTTTGGTAATCCAATGAGTTCAATATTATTTAATAAAACAAATGTAATTATTGATTTCATATTTACTATGGATTGCATATGTAAAATTTACCATTTCTTTACTGTGATGAAATAACTTTCTCTCCTACAGTATTTGTTTATTAACAAAATAAAATTGTATTTATTATTTAGAAAGCATGACCATAACCTTGCCCAAGACCATGCCTGAAAGTATGTTTAATGTATTAAAGGGAAGTCGTGGCCTAATGGTTAGAGAGTCGGTTAGAGAGTCGGACTCGTAACCCAAAGGTTGTGGGTTTGAGTCTCGTACCGGCAGGGGTTGTAGGTGGGGGGAGTGAATGTACAGTGCTCTCTTCCACCCAAAAATACCACGACTGAGGCGCCCTTGAGCAAGACACCGAACCCCCAACTGCTCCCCGGGCGCCGCAGCATAAATGGCTGCCCACTGCTCCGGGTGTGTGTTCACAGTGTGTGTGTGTTCACTGCTGTGTGTGTGCACTTTGGATGGGTTAAATGCAGAGCACTAATTCTGAGTATGGGTCATCATACTTGGCCACATGTCACTTCACTTCACTTCACTTCACTTCGTATTGCATGTTTTTAAAGAAATGATTTGGTTGGTCTATTTTGTTTGGAATGATTTTGTTTCCACGAATCACTCAATGTTTGTTTTTGATCATTAACTAATGCACACCACGCTTTTTACTGTGATTCATAGTTTAGCTACACAACCGCTAGCATTCCCTTTGATACTGTAGCATGTTTTTAGTCAAACGCCTCTTTGCATACATCTTTGTCTGCAGCACGCTTTTGAACACGTTGAAAAGTACTGCATCATGCCTGCGGTAATGTAACGGATGTAATTATGAACACACTCACCTACGTCCTCCAGTCACACTGTCTTTTGTCACACAAATGACATTTCTGAGTGTGTGGAATGAGACTAATGTTGCATAACCACACAAGCATTAACTGTCTCTGCATTGAATGCAGGAAAATGCACTTTCTCAGACCTGAGCTAGGGAATTGAAAACGTGTTGCATTGCCTTGAGAATACATTAAAATATTACTTGAAGTGTAATATATGGAACAGCATTATCCATAAGAAACCTCTGAGGCGTTTGCTCAGGTAATGCTAGAAAATTCTCTCTCTGAAACCAAAGTGGAGTTTCATTTGTTTTTGTGTCAATGTTTTTTTTGTGTAAAGCATGCTATTAGACTTTATATAAGTGCTAATACACTGTCTAAAATTAATAATGCACCGGATAATGTGTTTATTATGCAAAATATGTTGTTTTGATCAGTCAGCGGTCCATTGTCCCATGATTCTCCGAGTTTGTGCTTGAGCGGATCTCTAATCATCCTCATGATGATGTTGTCTATAGTCTCCTGAACATCCTCTGGATCAGTTGTTTATGAAACCCTCTTGCTGTGACCTTAATTGTGCTTCAAGTATATAAAATAGACATGTAGTCTTGCAGGTAATTAATGCCGTTTTTAATCACTAACCTGGCGGGGTTCTAGTGCTTGCATCCCAAAGCATCTTCAGGGAAATGTGTGTGTGAATATGCAGGAAAATAAGTCTGTTTCCTGTGCAAACTCAATTTTTTCATTTCCCTTGACCTAACCGGTCTCAAACATTAGATTTAGTCCTGTTTCTCTCTAAATTGCATGCAAACTGATCTCATAAGGGGCTTACTTAATGTTGTACAGTTTTTTGTGTAAATGCTGAACTAATCAGTATGTTATGCTTAGCTGGGTGGGATAAAGCTAAATGTGGCATTGGAATATTTTAAAGCAATAGTTTAGGCTGATTTGCATGATATCCTGCTGTGGGAATGAGCTGGTTTATCATTGATTGGCTCTGACTGTAAATATTCAGCTGTTATGCATGTAAATATCCTGCTTGTGTAGCTTACTAGTTAGTGTCTATGATATTTCCCGATTGGACTTGTTCATTTAATCTAAATAAACTGCGTAATCGTCTTCTTTGTGAGGTACATTTTATTGTCTTTTTCTACTCTCCTAAAAAAGGTTTGTCATTGCTTAATGCCTCTGCCCCGATTTGGATTCAATTGTTAGATTAAATAGGCGCTCTCGAAAGTAGAAGGCTTTTGGCATCGTTAAATAAGTAGTATTTAGAAGGCCTCTAGCAAATTTCCCAGGTTGAGTCCAAGGTGATAAAAGTCAATATGAAAAAGAGCGCTGCCCCAAAAGTCTTGCTTACCGACCAAAGATGCACTTATCCATCCTAATTAGACCTGCTATAGCAGTCAGTTTGAGAACCAAACAATTATTGGGGGTGAATTAATGTTTAGAAAACCATAGAGACAACCAAAGTAATCAATCTTTAGGTCAACTTTCCAAACAGTGTACATTGGATTGTTGGAGCTTTCAACACATTGTAGTTGGCATGAGTTGTAGATGTTTAGGGAAATCTGTGAGGAAATGCAATTCTGCTTAGTGCAGTTCTGTTGGCACAATTTTATTTTTTATAAAAAAAGTGTTGCCCTTAAAGTCTTACTAACCAACCAACGATGCACTTATCCATCCTAATTAGACCTACTATAGCTAAAGAACCAAACAATGGCTCTAAAACTGATGTAATGTTTTTGTTGTTGGAGTAGTTTCTTGTATCTCGTGCATAAATGCATTGGAAACTACCAAACTAATCCATCTGTAAGTCAACTTTCTGAACAATATGCATTGTGGTTCACATTTTAATTGGCGTGCATTGCGGATTTTTCAATTACTTTGTCACAGAATTTCATATTTTGAAATGGAGTGCTACACTTAAAGTTACTAACCAACCAAAGCTATACTCATCTATCCAAATTAGGCCTACCTGAAGTATTGTTTTCTGTGTTGAAAACATCTCTTGTGTCCAATGCATAAACGCACAGAGAAAACCAAAGTAATCCAGCTTTAGGTCATCTTTCCAAAAAATGTGTATTGTGGTTCACTGGCACATTCAACACACACATTGCAGTTGGCATGTGTTGTGAATGTTTGGAGAGACCTGTGTGGAATGCAATTCTGCTTGGCGCAATTCTGAGCTGAAAAAGTGCTGCCCATATAGTCTTGCTAACCAACCAAAGATGCACTCATCCATCCAAATTGGACCTACTATAGCAGTTTGAGAACCAAGCAATACATGGGAATGAAGTAATATATTCTGTTAGAATAGTTTCTTGTACCCAGTGCATAAACTCATTGAGTTATCCAAGGTAATCCTCCTTTAGGTCAACTTTCTGAACAATGTGCATTGTGGTTCATTGGCTCTTTTAACACATTGGGGAAACCTGTGGAGAATTGTACTTCTGCTTGGTGTAGTTCTGTTGGCACAGAATTGTATTTTTATGAAATAGAGTGCTTCCCTTGAAGTCTTGCTAACCAACCAAAGCTGTACTCATCCATCCTAGTTAAGCCACGGTCACACTAGACTTTGAGCATGCGAAATTCGTTTTGGATGGTTCTGTGAAAAGGGGCGGGAGCAGGATATGACATCACGCGCAGAAATATCCTCACTAGTCATAATTATTTTCTATTTAAGTGATTACAATCAGTCACAAGTATAGTTAATCAAGTACGCACACGCACACATACAAATCTCATGTAATTTTAAAAAATCGCATAAAATTGCACGTTTCACTGTTCAGACGTACCATCCGCTCCTGTTTCCCTTGCCACTGCAAACCAAGCCGCTTCTCTTTTTATGTGATTTTTGTAATCTTTTAAAATTGTGTTTTATAAAACAGTATGATGCGACACTGCTAAAATGAGCGATTCCTCCATTTCTGTACCGAGAGGTCATTTTGTGACATTTTGATCTTCAGTTGGTTTCACGCGACGCGAATTCGCAGGTCAGAGTTCACCTAACTTGAACTTTGCTATGCAGCGAAATGCGAAATATCTTCGCACGGGCTTGCGTTTCCGGTCTGACGCATTCGCATGCTTATGAATGGAAGTCAATGGAACGAAAAGTCTAGTGTGACTGCAGCTTTAGACCTACTCTAGCAGTTTGAGAACCAAACAATACTTGGGACTGATACCAAACAATACATAGAAACAACCAAAGTAATCCATCGTGCTTCAACACATTGTTTTGGGAAACCTGTGAGAAATTACAGTTCTGCTTGATGCAGTTCTTTTGGCACAGGATTTAATTTTACTCTTTGCATGCTGGTTAAAGTACATCGTCTTACCCTTCTCTATGAGCTTCTCCTTTTTCCAGTTCCTGAATGACACCCAGCAGCACTTTAATGGTTTCCTGGCTGGAGCTGATGATGTTTTCCATGGCCTGGAGCTGCGCTTTAACATCCCCATCCTGATTGACAGGCACTATCTGCTTGCACGCCTCATTATCCGTCTGTAGAGTTCCTGATCCCGTGCTGCCCCGGCATGGAGGCGCGGGCATGGGAACCGCTGTCGAGGAGACCGGAGTCACCGGCACCGCCGCCTCCATAGCCCGCAGTGGTCGAGCAGACAGCGTGCCCGTGTGGCACTGGACCTGCGTCGTGCAACTGGTCCGCGGCAGCGTCTGCGACTGCGACTGCAGGCCATTGAGCTGCAGTGCATTCTTGCGTTTGCTCCGCTCGGACGGACTCTCCAGGCACTCCACCTGCGTGAGAGAGTTCCACGCGATAGGTCCCATCACTTTGGAGGAGGAATCCTCTAGAATATTCCCACTGCTCTCCCCAGAGTTCAGCAACTGCAGCTTGCCTGAGCGATCAAGAGTTCCAGAGTCTCTCTGGAAGCCCTTACTGTGTTTACTTCTGACGCTACAGATCTGATAGTCCGAGTTGTCCGTTCCCACTGTGGACCCATCTGTCGGACAAGGAAGAACCAAAGCGTCCGAACATGGTCCGTCTGTTCTCTCCAGACAGTCCCTGGCTTGTGGGTGTTGCTCTATAGTTGCGACACACTTGCTGGTGTGCATTAATGCTCTTGTTTTCCTCACATTTTGAGTGGGTACGCACTCCCTACCTGCCTCGGTAGCTTTCGCCCTCTTTACATCAATAACAAACCCATCGTCCTGATCCTTACAGCTCTCCACAACAGCGGCATGCTTGACCGTATGTCCTTTCTTCCGCTCAAATGGAAAAGTCTGGTAACGCTTCCTAAGATCCGGTGATGTTTGCACTCCGGTGCTTTTGGTGACATTTGGGATTGATCTGCGAGCTGGGACGGTCATGTACTTGCGGTACGCCACCTTGTAGACCGGCTTCCCCCCTCGGGCCGCAGCAGCCTGTTCATACTGTGCCTCGCAGATGTCCTTGAAGCGCACCTGTAGGGCTTTGTTGCGCTTGCGCACCTGCCGGCTTTTGTCCGACGATCCTTTGACCTCCAGGGCCATGGAGGCCGCCGTTGCCTCTGAGTCCGACTCAGAGTTGGTGAGCATGCATTTACCAGCGTCCTTGCTCACCATGGTTCCTGCAAACACAATATTATTAGTTGAAAAAATGGTGCACTTGCCTTTAGCAACTGTATCCTGCATGTAATTGTGTTAGTACATTAGATTTCTGTGCTTAAATGATCTGACACAAATGTGAAAATAATCAGTCATGGAACCAGAAAAAGGGCACAGCTGCAACATCCTTCATCCCCAGACTCTATGAACGTTTCATATAGCGAATTAGCGTCCTTTCGTTCGCTAACCTGCTCGGCTTGTTTGCGGTGAAATTTATGGAGCAATCTCATGAGTGTTGTCTTAGCCCATGACTTGCTTGTCTTTGACAGTTAATTGCATCTCTTAATCTTGTGTGTTCTGGAGCGACCGCACGCAGGGAGAATGATAGGAGTGAAAGCGTGTCATCTGTCTACCTCCCTGGAGTTCACCATCCCTCAGCTAACTAATAGAAAGAGAGACACTGGCTGCCCTGTGATTCAGCATCATCACCCTGACAAACACTCCCAGCTTCCCTCCGAGGCCTGTGTGTCAAACTGCCTTTTTTTAGTGCCTCGATATGTGCATTCTTTTCTGGAAATATGGGAGTGTTTTTGATGCTGTATGTATGTATGTATGTATGTATCTCTCTATCTCTCTCTCTCTCTCTCTCTCTCTCTCGTGTGCGCATGCGTGGGCGTTTGTTGAGTGAGTGTGAAGAGCGTGTGGTGAGTTCGAATGAGGTTTCTGCCCGCTGTGGCTTTCCTTATATTTTTTTTCTTTTTAGTTTATTTTTTTCTTGTATGGATATTGTTTTTTTTGTTTGATCTGCATTAGGTAGATAAAACATTATTTTGTTTTGGGCGTTTTTTCGCCAGTGCTATCTATCTGTCCTACCTATCTACCTACCTATATCTGTATCTATCTATATTAGAAAACATTTTCTGATTTACTCAGTGATACCAAAGACTGCCTGTTAGATTTACCCAAAACTAATTATATCCCATGTTTAACCAATATAGAGACATCAGTGACAAATTCCAGTAGATCTGGCCGAGGTGAGGGTGCTCTCAGTGGGTTCATGAGCACTGAACGACCACTGACGCCCTGAGTGTGTGCTGCAAACGCGAACATTTTTGACTTTCGTTTCTGTCCAGTCTGCTCGTTTTATCGCATTTAACAACAGCTGTCATCGTTTTTTTGTCTGGCGGTATGCTTTACCACCGACAGGTATCAGCAGGTAAAATTAAAATGTAAAATTGGAGCCTCTACTGGCTCCAATAATCTGTGCTGGTTTGAATTGGCCGCCTCCAGTTTCCCCTTTGTTTTGCCTCCAGCTAGCGCGGTGACGTAATTGTGACGTCGGCCCTAAAAGGGTCTATTTATTATGTATATATAAATACACACACATTCAGTATATATTTTGAAAATATTTACATGTATATACATATATATATATCTACATTATATTTTATAATATATTCATATAGTTACTATATACACATAAAATATTTTTCTTAAATATATACATGTTTCTATTTATATATACATAATAAATATACACAGTACACACTCATATATTTATATACATATACATATAGGTAAGTCAATTAGTATGTGCTTTCTCAGAAGTTATGTCTCTTAAGTTCATGCCCTATAACCATCACTTTAGCCATCATAATACCACTTGTGTAAGAAATTCACCACTTTAACAAATACATTTTAAGACAAGTTCTTCTGAAATTCTCTGTTATTGTTTGTGTGTATGTATGTGTGTGTGTGTGTGTGTGTGTGTGTGTGTGTATTATGATGGTTTTGTGTAGTTAAAGGACAGGTCTATTGGGCACGTACTAAAAATAGCTTTAAAAATAATTTAAAAAACGCTTCTTGAGACCTGTTCTTTTCTGTTGTGCTTCGTTGAGTTGTTATTGAACACCAGAATGTGTCATGATGCTGTGTGTTGGACATGAATCAACCTCATTATATCAGGCTTTCTTAAAACCTACTAGACTTTCACACAATCCACCGACAAGTCCATTATGACAAGATGTACTTTTGCACATCTCTAGTTTTTTAGCCTGTTTGTTTGTTTTACTGTGTTTCAGATTTTATTCTTACATAGAAAGGCAAGACAGTTATGCAATGAGAGTTACAAACAGAAAAATGACTCTCTCTTCAAGGTCTCAGGCTGATTGTTTTGAAGTTTTCAGTAACGGCTAACATTTCTCAAGTAGGGTGATATCCGAACACTGTAACCCAGGACTCCTGAACCAAATCTGATTTCTGCTTCAGTAATCTTGTCTTTCAAATATGAAAGATTCACAACAACGGATACAAGCCGTCTGGAGCAGCAGCTGTAAATCTTTAGTGTGGCACAGGACATCTTTTTTCTTGTCTTACAGATCAAGCTTCTGGTCTTATGTTCCCTTCTTTTTAACAAGTAGTCCTACGATATTCCCTACATTTTCCCTCGAGTTTCTGCAATAGTCTGGTCTTTCCTTCAATGTACAGTACCGTTCAAATGTTTTGGGTCAGTAAGACTTTTTTTTTTTTTTTTATAAATTCATACTTTTTTTTTTGCAAGGGCACATTAAATTGATTAAAAGTACAGTGAAGACATTTATTTAAAAAAAAAAGTTGTTCTTTTGAACATTCTATTCATGAAAGAATCCTAAAAAATTGTAAAATGTATCATGGGTTATTGTTACAGTATTATTATTATTATCATTATTATTATGAACTGTTCTGAATTGAATTGAGAATTATTTTTAAATTCAAATTAAATTTCTGAAGGATCATGTGGCACTAAAGTCTGGAGTAATGATGCTAGAAATTCAGCTTTGCATCACAGGAATAAATTACGTTTTACACTATCTTCAAGTAGAAAACATTTTTTTTTATTGCAATAATATTTCACAATTGTACTGTTTTTACTGTATTTTTGATCCAATAAATGCAGCCTCGGTGAGCATGAGACTTCTCTCAAAAAATATTTAAAAAAAATCTTATCAACCATATTTTGAATATTAGTCTAAGCCAAAGAGATTTATTTATATGCCTTATTTGTCAATTTTCTTAAAGTAACAGCACACCTCTTTTTAAGCAACCACATGATTGAAGAATTATTCAGGTTTGTAGCGTTAATGGTATATTTTGCACAAGATTAATACTCATAATTATTATAACACTATAGTATAAGGGGTTTGTCAGGTCACTGACCCTATGTGTAAGCCTTAACAAAAAACACAATAATAGTCTGGAACGGGTTTCTCGTGCACATGTGTAGACAGCAGGGAATAACAATCCATACAGGAGCAGCATATGTTCTCAAAATCCAATAATATGTAATCTAATGGAGTGTGGATTCCTTTGCGGGTTTAGAAGCAGGTTGATCTCAGAGTTACTTTGCTGCACTTTTGAAGGAGTGTCATGTTGAGCGTCTCTAATGCTTTCTGCGCTATTGGATTATGTCTATTACTCTAAATCATTTGTTAAGGGCCTCAAGATAAAGCGGTGGTGACAGACCCTCGGTGACTAGTCGTCTTCAAGGGCCGTTTGGGATCGATGTGAGCTGCAGACATCATTACAAACCTTCAATACGGCAGCCAAACACGCACTGGCCGAACAACACGCAAACGAGATCGATACGGCTGCTAGGAGTCATGGGATTGTATTAATACTTTAAATCGAATCCGCAGTCATCTGAACATCGTAGGCATCTCTCCTCCTCCTCGTTCCCGCTCACTTCTGAGTGTGATGTATTACTAGTGTAACCTGGTTGTCAGGGAAAGCCCATCCCAAATGCATTTCCAGCTCAATTAATCAGAAAGGGTACTGCTGACGGCTCGAGTCCCCCAAAGAAGCATTAGCAGCCCTGGGATTATGTAAACAGTGAAGCACGACTTTATTTACGTAAGACTCTAAAGAATTAATTAATCAAATTATATCTTCACAGTTGCCTCGTGTTTGATATTGTGGTATCGTAGCAGCAGCCGAGGGGTTTTCTCTTCCTGGTCTTTGTCAACCTGAGCTCTTGAAAATCAGCTTTATCTTTGAAGACCCCGAAATGAAAGGTGGAAGATGGTAAACTTAATAAAGTGCTTTTTTTGCACACTACTTTCATTAGTGCTGCTTGATATGGAGAGAATAACTATTGCTGTTGGTCATACTTTGAGTTGAGTGGAACCTCGAATCACGTGGCTAGAGCGACTGACCATAAGATTCGGACGAAAAACTGTATAGCGACAAAGCAACTGCATAGCAACCAGTGTTGTATGTCATTCAGAGTTTTATTAATTGGATTTTATCGGATTTTATTTTATGCACTATTCTGTATTGAATTGAGAAATATTTTTAAAGTAAATGAATTTGAATTTGGTAGGAAACAGGATAGCAATTTAAATTTAAATGTAAGGAAATAAATTACTGTGATAAAGTTAATTATGTATTATTATTATTATTATTATGTAGCATCCTTAATTGAATTGAGAATGAAAATAAATTACTGTGATAAAGTTAATTATGTATTATTATTATTATTATTATTATGTAGCATCCTTAATTGAATTGAGAATGCTTTATCAAATTAAATTAAATTCAAATTCAATTTTGAATTTTCTATTTGAGGTAGCAAACAGGATTGCAGTTTAAATCTGAATGTACAGTAACGACATTATCATTTCATTTTAATTATTAAAATATCTAATAATAACAAGAACAATAATAACAATAACAACATTTTATTATTATTATTATTATGCATAATTCGGAAGTTAGAACAAACAGCAATTTGAAAGGTAAAATTAAAGTGAATTCAAATTCATACAGTCTTAATTTTATTTATTTTTTTATATTTTTATTTATTCATTTATTTTATCTTACTTGAAAAGCTAAAAGATTGTCAGGGCAAGCTTAAAATGTTGGCCTTTTATAATTTGAAGGTTACCAAGGATACCTTGTGGATGGATGGGTGGACAGAAATGCTACCTAATTTGTATTTAGTAATATTTTTTATCATATTTAATGAATATTTTTTCACTTATTTAATGACTATTAGGGTGGAAGAAAACTTAATTTCCCAGAATGCATTACCTTTAAATTAGTCTACAAATTAAATTGCAATTCAACTTGCTGGTGGGTGTGGCTAATGAAATTCAAATTCACACTCATGACTTTATTGCTAATTTTACCCTGATCTAGAGATCTTTGGTATCTAGCAACTGTAGCGTCT
Source organism: Sinocyclocheilus anshuiensis (assembly GCF_001515605.1). Lineage (NCBI taxonomy): Eukaryota > Metazoa > Chordata > Actinopteri > Cypriniformes > Cyprinidae > Sinocyclocheilus > Sinocyclocheilus anshuiensis. Next base: position 713,959 of record NW_015537963.1, read on the forward strand.
GGACCAATCAAAAACACAATTTTTCATTTGATTTAACAAATCAGTTATTCATTAGATTAACAAGTCGTCACAGACCCCTCACCCAATAGACTGGGCGCCAGGATGTCTGCGAATGACCACAGGCCACTGGTTACCATGGCAACCCCGACACCTTTGCTAAGACCAGAGCCATTTACGACCTGATGGAATGTGAGTAGGGAAAATCACTGCATGTTCCATAGCAAGAGGCACAATGCACAATAGAAATGGACTTTTCTACTAATTAATCCATAGGAAAACCTTTCTTTGAATGAACACACAAAGCCTTCAGGTCATCGTGTATGTTGTCTTTGAGATTTTATACTGTTTTATGCAGGCTTGTGATGGAAACACTCATTCCTGTCATCCTACATATATGTAACCCTACCATGTTTAGTATCTATGAATTAGTATTCTGATGATCTAAACGAGAGTGTATATTACATGTTG
>NW_015537963.1:714635-722931 GCF_001515605.1 Sinocyclocheilus anshuiensis
GAGAGGTCAAGTAAATATCTACAGCGGATCTAAATATTTATAATTAATTATAACTAGTTATGATTAATTATTCATATTTCCCTTATGAGCTGATTCGCTACACAACTATAGCAATGTCTCAGCAAAAAAGTATTCTGACTTAGCGCTGCCATTCTTCTAGAAAAGGCTCATTGTACAGTAAATCCTGCATCTACAGTATGTGTGTCATTTATATTGCAAACATCCACACATGAGATGTGTGAACAGTTCAGCCTCAAGTTCATATATAATGAAGTCACAGCAGGCTGTGAATGGTAATCACTGTAGATCATCATGTGTCGCGTGAAGCGTACAGACCCGCAGACATGTATCCAAGCACGAGAGTCGCTGCTGTTTGTGTGTCTTCAATTAAAGAGCCACATCTGTTCAGTCACACACGAGTCTCTGCAGGCTTTGGTTGTAAGACGGTGAATCGTAACTCATCGACATCGCCTGAACCTCTAGTTCTGTGCTCAGGTGAAGCGCTACAGCAAGCTCTTCATTTTTCCTGGTGACAAGTTCATCTGCCTCACACTGCTGCTTTCTCATGCCAACTCTAACTACAGGAGTTCAAACACACTCTCATGGATGGATGAATGGACAACCTGTCCTCCTTCCTCTTTAGTTTCCCCCAAAAATCAAGTGAACTGACCTGTAAACTTTCATCTGAGACCTTAGCGTCTCTTTCTATTCCTTATTATTTATTTCTCTTCCTACTATCCAAGATGCACTTGACTTTCAGATGGGGAAAAAAGTGTTTTTAGATGGATGTTCAATCGATGATTTTTTTTAATTATTATTACTTTGATTGCACCACATTTGTTGCAATTGACCATTCATTAGTTGTAGTAGTATTAAATTGAATGAATCCTTGACCTTCTTTTTTTCTATTTATTTCATTATTATTATTATTATTCATTTTTTTTAAATATTACTTTTATATTTAGAAATAGAATGGTGGTTGCACCACAATTCAAAGGGGAATATTTTAATTGAATTAATGGAATTTATTTTAATTTTAATTTAACTTTTACATTTAGGTCATTTCTTTACCAAAGCAATCTTAAAATGTTATTTTGATATTGTTATTACAAATTTAGTGAAACACTGACCTTCAAGGGTTTTTTTTATTGAACAAAATTATTATTATTATTATTACTTCTGCACTTAAAAGTAACGTGGTGTGCACCACATTTGTTGCCATCGACCATTCGTTTGAAGATGAATATTTTCAACGAAAAACAACCTACATTTAAGTATTTTCTTCACACAAAGCTGTCTTAAGTTTTGACTTGTGGACTACATTTATGATGCTTTGTTTGTCAGAAATTTATGGAAAAGAGCTTTGTTTCTTTTGAGTTTTCAGGACTGAGGTCAGAAGCTTCATATGCTTCTCCAGTGTTGACCTGCAGCTTGTGTGTGGTTTCTGATCGAGGCGTTTAATGTGTTCTGGCTCTTTTCCTCAAGCTCAGTCAGGATGAGGGTTTTAATCTGGCCATCTAGTAATGTGCATGTAAAGAATGTGCTTTCGGGTTTGATAACAGATCAAATCAAATGTGTTAATTATGTAAGACTAATAGCATTGTACAGGAACCTCAGGTCATATTTCATATTCATCCTCCTACGTCTGCGAGCGTTAATAAAACAGGAAATCCCTCCCCTGCTCGATTTCTTTATTTGCTGACAGAAGCACGGTGTTGTTTGAGCACAGGGCGTCCTAACACTGCAGGAACAAATGAAAGTGTGGCACTTCTAGAGAGCGTGTGGAGGCCGAGAGCTCACCCTAATCCGGCTTTAGCTGCTGCCTTTCTGTTATTTATTTATTTGGTTTGTCTGCTGGGTTTTCTCCTGCTGATTTCCCCTGCAGTATATTATTAGTGTGCTTTCTCCGAATGAGGCCTGTCCACATTCGACACAGAAAAAGAGTTCATATGCATGTGCAATATGACCAGGATGTAGTTAAAACAGTTTCTATTTTCAGCACTTTTCATCAGAAGAGGGTTTTTTGTGTTTTGTTTTTTGTTTTTTTTTTGTGTTTAATAGCAGATGAATCTATTCATTAGTCTTCATGTGGCATTTTTAATGCATCATAATGTTTTTGTAAATATATGTGTGTTAATTATGGAGAAAGAAGAAGGCGCTGAGGAGAAGTAATTGTATTATCTACAGTCGATATTGCGCTGCATTTAATGAAAATAAGCAAATGTCATTAAGTTCATTTAGTTAAAAAAAAAAAAAGGAAAGGGAAGGAAAACATGCTTTGGAAAATGTTTAAATAGTTTTCATCATTTGAATTTTAAACAGTACACATTTTGTCTTTTTGAAATATTTTTGAAATTGATCTATATCTATATGTTTTTGATTCAGTAAAAAGGATAGAACGATAGATAGATAGATTGCTAAAGTTATAATGATTAAATGCATGACTTCTTTAAACTACGTATGAAGAAAATGAAATGATTTTTGTGTATTAGAATGTATTTGTGTGCACGCTGGACTACAGATATGCAAAGTATAACATTGTGTTTGTGATATATGGAGGTTATTGTGTGTGTGATCCCTGCTGCATTAAAGCCAGTGTATGGAGTCAAATCCTTTGTCCGTTAATCGTTTCTCTAATGCCATAAGATGAGGCCGTCCATCTGAACGGCTGCTATTAGAGGATTGTGCTTCTAATAATTGTGGCTTTCTGATGCTAGAACATTTTAATGATGCGTCGCTGTCATTTCATCTAGAGTTAGTGTGCTCGCCGTCCTTCCATTAGATGCGTCTCTTTAACGGGTCTGTAAAGTGTTACGCTCAGGTGGAGAGAGGACTCTTTAAACGCCGGCTTTACTGCAGCGAGAGCTCAGAGATCATCACATCTGCCCTGCTAGTTAGTCCTTTAAATCCACATTCATCAAGCATTACAGCCGACGTAATGCCCCGCCACCTCACTGAAGTTCTGAAGATGAACCATTATGACATTTCTGACTATTGCTGTGTACATTTACTAATGATAGGATGGATGGATGGATGGACGGCTCACTTTCATTCAGTCATTGACAAACAGTATATCATGCGCATTCAGATATGAAGATTTATGAACTAAAATGTAATTAGTTGCTGTGAAGGAATCGTTTGACTGATTGATTCAATATGGTAATTGAGTTTGTGAGTCTTTTTGATTTGTTAAAAGAATCAGTTCATATGAGTCATTTGTGATTTGGATTATGTGGATGGTGCCATATGTTTTTCATTCACAAAAGATTCAGCTCTGATTGTGCTGTATATTTAGATAGATAGATAGACAGACAGACAGACAGACAGACAGACAGACAGACAGATAGACAGACAGACAGACAGACAGACAGACAGACAGACAGACAGACAGACAGACAGACAGACAGACAGACAGACAGACAGACAGACAGACAGACAGACAGACAGACAGACAGACAGACAGACAGACAGACAGACAGACAGACAGACAGATAGACAGACAGACAGATAGATAGACAGACAGATAGATAGATAGATGGATCATTCATGAGTCATTTGTGAATTGGATAATGGTGATTGTGCCATATGTTTTTGATTCACTAAAAATAATCAGTTCATAGGAGTTGCTTGTGAATCTGGCAGTGTATATTTTTGATTCACTAAAATCAATGATTTATAGGAGTCATTTGTTTTTGAAATGGACTGTGCTAAATGTTCGTTATATTATTAATGTACTAAAAACAAATAATCTCAGAATCAGTAGATTATCTATCTACTGTATAATGGTCTCTGAGATTATTCAGTATGTTAACTGAGTTTGTGAGTCTTTTTGATATATTCCTTCTAACTTCAGTTCAAAAAAGTCATTTGTTTGAGTATTTGATTAGGCTGAGTGTGGCATATGTTTTTTGATTCGCTAAAAATGATTGGTACACGAGTCATTTGTTTGTGAATTAGAATGTGCTTATTGTGCTGTGTGTGTCAGTTCGAAAGACAACGTAATCTTTAATCTGCTCATAATAGTCATTTGTTTCTGAATTGTACTAGACCAGTTGCATTGTGTTTCTGATTCCCTAAAAGGAATCAGCTCTCTAGAGTCATTTGTTTGTCAATTGGACTACACTGTTTGTTTTTGTGTGCAGACAATGAGGACAAATCAATAGAAAGATGTGGAAAGATTATCAGCGCTACATGGTCTTTTTTTATCTCCTCACATTTGGTTCAGACCGTGAGCCCACGACAAGAGTAAAGATTCAAGAGTGATGCAGAAAATATGTATTTCTATAGTAACAAATGTGCTATCCAATTTATGAAGTAAAGTGTAAAGATTCTAAAAGCACTATTTGATGCACTATAGGATCTAATAATATGAATAATGTGTGTTTCAAATGAAAGTGTCAGTTCACTGGAAATGAATCAAAGCGTTCAGTGGAGCCTGAACTGCCCTGCTGACCCTGAACGGATTTCTTCTCCGGCTTTGCTGAGAGCTTTTACTCTATTTAGTATTCAGCTCTGATAGACCTGCAGTATTTTGAGGAAGTCGCTGGTGTACGGGGAACTGTATCTGACTCGACGCTGAGCAGTAAAACATCTCACCCCAGAGCTTTACACAAACACACACATGCAAAGCCAAAGCTCTTAAACATTTTTGAATAAGGTTCTTGTGGATGTTTAACCGAGACTTTGCTGCTCAGGTGAGGGGTCAGATTAGCACTGACTGATTTTTAACTCTTCTGCAGTCTATTATATCTCTGTCTGTCAGTTAATGTCATGGAGAGGCTCTCTGTGGAGTTTCAGACAGCGGGGTGCAGCTTCCATTACCCACAACACTCTTATTTCCCAGAAAAAGCAGACATGTGAGATCGGGGATGGAGAATGAGAGCAGAGATGCATTGTGTGATTGTCCTCCAGCTATACATCGAAACAAGACTAATTCAGCCAGCAAACATTAGCGCTGATGCTTAATGTGCAGTGTGGTTTATGAAGGTGTGCAGTGGTGCAGATGTAACGTCTGTAAATTGGTTGCTGCTGGAGACCAGGTAACCAGAACACACACACACACTGCACTCAATACATGTGTGTATGTGTGAGATTGTTGTTAGATGTACACAAGGTGCCCTTTATTTTTAGGTGTTTGTGCTCCATTTTGCACTGAGAAAAAAAATGTGGTGTAGGGTTTACTTTGAAATTATTTTCACTCAGTAATTAATAGTAAAGTAATAAGCAGTTTACAATAAATATTGTTAGATGATATTATGAATGGATGGATGTATGAATTGGCAAGGAATAAAGAGGGATGGATGGCAGTAAAGAAAATAAGAAAAATGGATGGATGGATTGATGGCAGGAAAGAGAAAAATGAATGGATAAAAAGAAAAAGATGGATGGATGAGTGGACTGATGGATGGAAAGAAAGATGGATGATGTCAGGAAAGAAAGAAAAATTGATGGATGGAAATAAAGAAAGGAATATATGGCAGGAAATAGAAAAATGGATGGATGGATGAATAGATGAATGGATGTCAGGAAAGAAAAAAAATGGATGGATGGAAATAAAGAAAGATGGATGGATGTCAGGAAAGAAAGAAAGATGGATGGATGGATGGATCGATTGCTAGAAATAAAGAAAGATAGATTGATGTCAGGGAAGAAAAAAAATGGATGATAGAAAAAATGGATGGATGGATGGATGGATGGATGGATTGATCGATCGATCAATGGATGGAAAGAAAAATGGATGGAGGGAAAGAAAGAAAAATGGATGGATGGCAAGAAATAAAGAAAGATGGATGGCAGGCAGTAAAGAAACAGATGGATGGATGAAAAGAAAAAAGGATGAGGGAAAAAGAAAGAAAAATGTATGGAGAAAGAAATAACAAACGAAAGAAGGAACAAAAGAAAAATTAATGGATGGAAAGAAAGACAGACAAATGGATGGATGAAAGGAATGAAAGAAAGGAAGAAAAATGGATGGATGAAAAGGATGGATGGAAGGAAGAAAGCAAAGAAAGAAAGATGAACGGATGACAAAAGGGAGAAAGAAAGATCAGTGGGTAAAGAAAGAAGGAGAGTAGGATGGATGGAAGAAAAAATTGATATTCATTTCTTCATTTATTCATGAAATGTCAATCTCTAATCTGATTTGCTGGCTTTATGCGTTTTTCAATCTTCTCTTCACAGGTTTAGTGAGTGTTTGAGGATGAACTGGTTGGTGAATCCAGTTTGGATTAAAATTCAGATGTACAGTATAAAAATCAGAATTTGGTCTGAGTCACAGCATGCAAATGAGATGCTGGAGCGCAGCTGTATGTTCAGTTTTATTATCAGTTATGTGAGATTCTGAGAACACCACAGGAAAGAGACTCTTAGTTGGTCACTTTAACATTGGTCAAATGTTTCTTCCTAAGTAGGCGATTCTTGGTCATAACAGCTGCAGTGTGGAGCAGGTCTCTTGATAAGGCAGAGATGGGCATATCAAATGCTGCCGTCTCATGCGAGTCTGAATCTCTTCAGTATTCCAGGCATGTTGTGATCTCTCCTCGTCTCTGCGTTTGTACAGTGAGCGAACAGACTCGTAATAAACCCATTACCACATGAAAGACAGCATCTGGCTTCCTCGCGGCCGGTGCTGCTGTTTCTGTGTGTGAGGCAGGTGAAGAGCGAGACGGCGAGTCTTTAGGCTCCTCACGACTCAGAGTCACGATCCGATTCCAAAATTATTCTTAATGCGTCTCAAGTAGGGCTGGGTAAAAAATATAGATATCTCGATATTAATCGATTCTCATTTTTATGGAACGATATCGATTCTTAAATCCCAAGAATCGATTATTCTAGCCTGTTTTCAGTTAATGAATGGAACAGTGAAGGGCACCTCCCATCCAGTATATCGCAATAAGCATTGTGCGTTGGTACTTTTAATATGAAACAAAGTCTCAGATTTCAAATTCTGTCCATTGTATTGCAGTATTCAAACAATAAATGCTGTTTTGGCACTGTTTAATGTGGAGTGACAGATCGCTGTAGTGCCTCAATTCAACAGACGCAGCAGCGCGAGGCGCACGTGAACTGATCATCTCCTCCACATTAATACCAGCTTCAGCACAAAATAAACATGACTAAACATCCGAAGGTAAGTTAAAAGAATAGTACAACTTTACAAGTCAAGTCAAGTCAAGTCTGCTTTATTGTCAATTCTTCCAGACATCACAATCTGTATCCTGTCTCAAATAATCGCTCAATCAGTGTTTCAGTCACGCAAAGACGTCAATATAACGACTTGTAAACAATGTGTCACGTAACTGTCAGGAGATCATCGCAATCACTCACGTCAGCACAGTCACCTCCTCCGATACAAAAGTCTCTTACAGTCCTCTGAGTTGAGCGTAGTAGTCGGATGTAGTCCAGTTTATTGTCCAAAGAGCGTACGTTAGCCAGTACGATGGTGGGGATAGCTGGCTTGTGTGGGTTAGCCGCTAGCCTAGCCCGGATACCTCCGTGCTTACCCCTCTTCTGCTTCCTCTCACGCTGCTTGTGGCGCCTCCGCTGTGGGCGAGATGCAGTAGTGGGGGTCGGTGATGGTGTAGGCCTCCGGAGCAGACCGAGATCTCGCAGCTCTTCGGCGTGCACGGAGTTTAACTCTAAAAATGTGGTTCTGCCGACATCGAGCAGAAACTCACGACTGTATGCGCGCTTAGAGACAGATAGACGCGACGAATACGTACAAAAACACTGCGACTCACAAGACAAAAAACACGAAAACACCTTTCTGTCGGGAGAGAGAGAAGCCGCAGCGTGTGAACGCGCTGCCATCAAGACATCACAATCTGTATCCTGTCTCAAATAATCGCTCAATCAGTGTTTCAGTCACGCAAAGACGTCAATATAACGACTTGTAAACAATGTCACATTTACCTCAGAAAAACATATTCGGTGATCATAAACTCATTAGTCAGATAGAAAAATAAACTGTAGAGAGGGGCATTTTGCTAAATATATGCATCGTATAACATATTCATTATACAGTTTACTGTTCTTCAATGTTTCATTTGTTTGAATACATCCATCAAGTTTCATTATGTTCATTTAAAAAAAATGAATTGAAGTAGAAATATTATGTAATTGTAACTTTATTATTTTAAAAACCTCATTAAGTGTCATTTTAACAAATCAGTCAATTTTAACCTTCAATATTATAGTAATGTAGTACCAACTGACTTTCATGCATATTTTACAGCATTAGTTGAGAGATTTTTTTTCCTTGAGAAAATTTGGCATGTACTGTACCTGATATGTATCC
>NW_015537963.1:723203-725717 GCF_001515605.1 Sinocyclocheilus anshuiensis
AATATATGCACCATATAACATATTCATTATAAATTTGACTGTTCTTCAATGTTTAATTTATGTTTGAATAAATACTAGTAGTAGAAATACTATTATGTAATTGTAACTTTATTATTTTAAAAACTTCATTAAGTGTCATTTTAACAAATCAGTCAATTTTAACCTTCAATATTATAGTAATGTAGTACCAACTGACTTTCATGTATATTTTACAGCATTAGTTGAGAGATTTTTTTTTTCCTTGAGAAAATTTGGTATGTACTGTACGTGATATATATCCAAAATAATCGATATTGAATCAAATCAAATTGGTAATCGAATGGAATCGCAAGCTTGTGAATGAGAATCGAATCAAATCGTGAAATTTGTGTCAAAACCCAGCCCTAGTCTCAAGTGTTCAGCTGCGGCGTGGGGTTTGCTTTCTCTGCCAAGATCTATGACCTCAAACTTGGTCTTTGTCAATCAGCATATATTGATGCAGAACTGCTTTTACTGCTGCTGCATGCTTTAGTGTTCAGCTTAAACTTTGATTTGTTCTTGACTTCTGAACGATCAGCTATTTAATGTGTGGTATGTTTTGTCCTGCAGTATTTAAAAAAAATTAGAGGTCATGAATGTTGGTTGGATGTTGAAAAGCTTATTTAGCCCTGTTGTCTTTGGCTGTTTTACTTTCACTTACATTTATTTGCACAGTATGGCAATCTATCTATCTATCTATCTATCTATCTATCTATCTATCTATATCTATCTATCTATCTATCTATCATGACCCAGATATTTTTGTGTGATTCACCCTGTGTTTACTGTACAGTAGGTGACTGACCATCATAATGCAGTATGCATCTTTCTCTCTCTGTGTTTCTGATGGTATCTGGTTGAGGAGGTAAACAGAGTATGGGAGTGTTTCAGACAGAAATGACGTGTTCACAAAACAGCCAATTGAAAAACAGTCGTGATCCTTCAGGTAGAACCCAGATAAAGTCTCACTGTTTCCTTCGCATGCTCAGTCTCTCTTTCTCTCTTACACACACACACTCTCTCACACTGTTTGTCTGAGCAGACTAGAGTGTGTGTTAGTAAGCGTTTTCCTGACTTGTGGCCGATGGGTTTGTGCTCTGAGCATTGGATTGGTCTCTAGTGCTAACAGGCAGCATTTATCTCTATTATGCTCATGTTATGGGCCTTTCATCAGGCCAGTTGAGTCATTGACACTTTTAAAGACATAGTTAAACTAAAAATCTAAATCCTGTCATCGTTTACTTACCCTCATGTTGTTGGAAACCTGTATGACTTTTTGTTTCTGAAACATAATTCAGAATGTTTATGCAACTGTTTTTCTACAATGAAATCATGCAGTGACCGCTCTAGCTCTCAAAATTCATTTGCATTGTGAAACGCGCAAGAACCAATGCAGGCTGGCGTCACTGAAGAAGTCTCTAATGCTCACCAATGCTGCATTTACTTGATAAAAAATGAAATAAACTAAAATATAATTATAAATAACAGTAAAAAATAAGCAATAAAAACGGTTTTCAGCATTGATTAGAAATGTTTCTTGAGCAGCAAATCAGCATATTATAATGATTTATGAAGAATCATGTGACACTGAAGACTGGAGTAATGATGCTGAAAATTCATCTTTGCATCACAGGAATAAATTACATTTTAAAATATAGTCACATAGAAAATATTTATTTTAAATTGTAAAAATATTTCACAATTTTCCTGTTTTTGCTGTATTTTTAATTAAATAAATGCAGTCTTAGTAAGCATAAGACACTTCCTTCAAAAAAGCTAAAAGATTCCAAAATTTTGACACATAGTGTAGAGGAAATAAATACGTATATAGTATGACATAATGCACAACTAATTTTCTTGTGCCTTTTGTCCTTTTTTGGAGCTTAATATCTTCTGTTCTTGTTCATTTTAATTGTGTGGAAAAGAGCAGCATGAACATTCAGCTAAACATCTCCTTTTGTGTTTCACAGAAAAACGGAAAGTCATACAGGTTTGAATCAATGTGAGGCAGAGAAAATGATGCCCAAATGTTCATTTTTCACCGAAATAGTCCTGATTTAACCTACAGCCTGAAAACACAGTTTCTAAATCCACTGTCAGCCCAACTGTTTTACAGTTCAGACCACCATAAGCTCTCTCTCTCTCTCTCTCTCTCTCTCTGCGTGGGTTGAAATAAAAAGATTATAATAATGCTAAACGAAGCATTGCGATGGTCGGTTGAGACGCCACAGGATCAGATGATCTCGGCGTGTTTGTTCTGATGAGGTTTTTTAATGCAGCACTCGCCGTCTTGTCTCAAATCAACTTTACTGTTCAAGTTTCTTGTGCATTTGTCTAAACAAAAGCAAGAACATTTGTAATTTAATACTGTCATAATTTATAATAATTATAAATTATTAACATTTTTCATCTAATTGCCAAGGCAAAATTATTAATTTTCATTTAGTGTACCTTGAAATCTGAAATTATATATAAAAAAAAAAAAATATATATATA
>NW_015537963.1:725815-737731 GCF_001515605.1 Sinocyclocheilus anshuiensis
AAAAAAAAAAATATATATATATATATATATATAAGAAAATGAAGTCTTATAATTAGACACATCAAAATGACTAAACATGTAACATTAGAACGCAAACAGAAAATATAAAAATAAAAACTAGTTAAAAAAATAATATATTAACATTTCCATGGCATATATATATATATATACACACACACATACAGTACATAACAAATGCATGCTATAAATGAGGTTAGACTTTAATATATATCAAAGCTTATTTATCTTGGTTTAAAACAGCAGTTATCATTTACCAGCAGTTACCACTTTGTGATACTCTGATTGGTCAGTTGTGGCATGGCATTATGCTTGATTCTGATTGGCTGTCAGACATTCTAAGATGATAATATTTTAGCAACTGAATGACTGTAAAGTCGTTCCAAGCTTGCATTATAGTTCCACATCACGTCACCACATTATTTCAGTTCTTTCAGGTAGACTTGCAGCCCGTCGCCACAAAAGAAAAGGTTTTATCAGTCTAATGGGAAACAAAGTTGCTTCTGAGGACAAGCTGGGATTTGAGAAAGTTTTTGAAATAGATTCAAAGCTAGAGTTTTGTTTGAGACATTTAAGGGAGATCTCCTTGAGAACATCTGCTCACCCTCACGTATTTCCAAGCCTGTGTGACATTCTTCTACTGAACACAACAAAAGATATTTTGAAGAATGTAGGGTCCAAAACAACTTTGCACCCCATTGAGACATGCATCTATTGCATTTCACAAAAGAAAGTCTGTCATACAGGTTAAAAATGATATGAGTAAATGAGTGAATTATGAGTTTGGGGGAGAACTTTCACTTTGGCCAGTCATAGTCTGGTTCATCTACGCAGCTTTTCTTTCTTCATCTCACTTCTTCATTCTCTGTTTGTCTATTTTTTTCTAGTCTGCCCTCATAAGGGCCACTAGGAGCCAAGTGCTTTCTGCTGACGCGGCACGCATTGATTTCATTGTCCTAGCCGCTAGTAAGGCCACACCACCGCATGGCCTCCTCCAGGGTGACATCTGTCTCCTTTGCATGGGTTTTGTTGAATCAGCATGTAGTAGAGTCATTATTTTCTTCAGGTTTTGTGGTTCTTTTGCTCTGTTATATGTACGCACACGTGCATGTAGAGAGAGACTTTGTGCAACCCGCAGGATTGGTCAGCCCTTATTCCACGGGTTTTGTCCAACCGTCATGACTGAAATCAAATGTGTGAACCTCAGCGTCTAAATTCAGTTCCCCGAACAAACGGCTTTGAACTTCCATCTCCTGAGACACACTCCAGAAACACTCACAGTTTCATGCTCTCAACACTCGTATCTGTCAGCAGCGCTGTAGCGGCTCTATATTATCCGTGCAGATGTTGAGACCCTCACTTTTCTGTATGTGCAGAAAACTGCAGATTTCAGACAGCTGTCAGGTTTTCTGTACCTGCATCTCCTCTTTGTTGGTGTATTAAATAGTTTGTGCAATTTCATTGAGCTTTCGGCATGTAATACTCTCCAATTTTGATCGTGTTTAAATTCATTATGCTAGTGTCTTTTTTGTTGTTGCAAAATCAGCATAGAAATGGACACAAGTCAGCAGATTCCATCTGGGTGTGGTGATGAAGTGGTTTAAGCTCAGGTTTTCCACTTTCATAGAGAACCTAGAAATGTAAGGAACTGACCTGGAAAAGTCAGGAAAGCTCTAAAATATTTAATTAGCTAGATATTGTTCTTGTGAAAATTAAAACCTGCTTGGAAGTCAGTGATCTGTGATGAATTGTCTGGTCTTTCCCATTAGTTGGTTGAACTGGTTCACAAATGGGTTCAAATGATTTGTTAATGCATGAATGCATTTTCTTTTCTTTTTTTTTTAAATCCTTATTCGGTAATAATTAAGAATTGTAAAGGTCATGGAGAAGTCAAGGAGATTCTTTGATTAAAAAGTGAGGGAACCGTGGAAAGATGGCTTATTCAGGCTCTTCATTGTTATAGTCAGCTAAAACTAAAACCATAAAAAAATGTTGCTTGAAATATGTTAACTGAATTAAAATGTTATGTACATATACATACATACAGACAATATATATATATATATATATATATATATATATATATATTAAACTTAAACATATATTTTCATCTAATTGCCAAGGCACAGTTTCTCATTTTTATTTAGTTTAACTTGAAAACTGATTATATAGGCAAATAAAAAAAAAATTGGACAAAAGCACAAAAAATTATTAAAAGTGTAACAAATTAAAATGAAAGAGATTTAAAAAAAAAAAGGGAAAATATAAAAATACATTGAAATTCATAAATTATCAATAAAAATAAATAAATTATTAATAATAAAACATAATAAATATTAATCACAACTATAATATTTCAGTCAGAAAATAACACTGGATATGTATTCCATCACCCGATTAAGATATTTAACCCCTGCAATTTATTGTGCTTATGGTAAGTGTTCTGTAAGTCACTTTAGATAAAAGCATGTGCTAATGAAATTAGTTTTATAGATCAGTCAATAGTGAGCTAACAGTGGTTGAGTGCAGTTTGTTTCTGTGATGTACTAATGACCGTCAGCAGGTCCACTTGAAGACTGCAGAATCTCTCTCAGCTAGCCTGTCGTTCACAACCCGAATCCCTGCTGCTTTAATTAGGACCTTAAAACAAGAGCTGCTGAGATCTGTTCTCATGCCAGACATCATTCCTCTCTCTGTCTGTCTGCACGTCTTTCATTCAGCCTTGTGTCTGTACAGTACTAAAAAAAAGCACTTTTTACATTTTATTTTAAACAACAGTACACAAGAACAAAGACTTCCACAGCTTTTCTAATAAAAGCACTAACTTTCTCTGAGCTGTAGCTGTAATCAAGTTAAAATGCTGCCAGTAAGTAAACACATTGCACTCCATTATAGCTGACAGTGTGTTGAACTGCTTTATGTGTGTGTGGTAATAAACGTAATTAAGCCGAACACCATCTCACACACATGCAAATATCTGAAGGACTCTGGACCGGTTCTGGCTGGACTTGATGAACTCTCACAAGACGCACAAGAACTCTCACATGCAGTCACACGCAAATGAGTCAGTCTGAAGTTTCTGTAGATACATGTCACTGTTCCATCTAGATTACGAGATTTGTTTGGTTGATACAGACAGAAGATGCTGGTGTATAAATTACAAATAAGACGTCCATTATAAATTCAACAGCTCATATTCTACATTAACATTTATTTTTATCCCTGAAGTCCAGTTGTATTAATAGTAATGGTTTCTAGCACCAGAACAGGCATCATTTAGTTGTTCATGACCATTTTCCATCCTTTTTCAATTTATTATATTTATCCAATGAGAATTTGATTTTTAGTAGCAAACCATTAATCTCCAACAGTGCTAATGTGTAAATGTGCCAGTCATATGTTAATGTGCTCATTGTTATGACATTAATACCATTATGAGTTCCGAGCCATTTTTGCAGATCTTTAAAGGGATAGTTCACCCAAAAATTAAAATTTGCTGTTAATTTATCCACTCTCAGGGCGTCCAAGAAGTAGGTGACATTTTTTCTTCAGTAGAACAGTGAAAAAGTTTTTTGCTGAAACTGTGGTCCTTGGTGATTCATAAAATGCAAGTCAATGACTACCAGCACTTTTGAGAGTCAAAAAACTTTTCAAAGAACACAAAATGAATACCGGTGGCTCCTGATGATGTCTTATGAAGCGAAACAATCAGGCTGTGCAAGGAACTGAACATTATTTACAACATTATAACCTGTAATCCAGAGCCGCAGAATGAGTTCATTCATCATAGGATCAGATACGCCAGTATTTTGGCTCATTTTGAGTCGGAGTGACTGTTGGATGTCCGAAAGAGATTTTTGATTGACTAACCTGAATAGATCTGTGCTGTTCGAGCTGCAAACTTTTAAGTTGATTCTGTCCAATTTGGTGAACTGGTTCATTCAGTTCACTAAAAAGAACCGTTTCGAAAGAATGATTCGTTTGTGAACTAGACATCACTCTGGACCATTTGCCTGAGGCTCTGGATTCCAAGTAATAATGTTGTAAATAATGTTCAGTTTCTTGCACAAACCAATCGTTTCACTTCATAAGACCTCAATATATTTTCAGGAGCCACGAGTATTAATTTTGTGTTGCCTGATATGCTTTTTTTGACTCTCAAAGTGCCTTTGACTTGCTTTGTTTGAACCACCAAGGACCACAGTTCTCTCTCAGCTAAAAATCTTCTTTACTGATTTACTGAAGAAAAATAAAGTCACCTACATCTTGGATGGCCTGCAGGGTGATTAAGTTAACAGCAAATTGTCCTTTTTGAGTGAAATGTCCCTTTAAGTTTGCTGTTGTTCTTGCATCGCTGCATTTCTCCTGCGAGGGGTTTTTCCTGCTGTGCGTCAAACAGATGCTGCTGCTGCTGCTGCTCCAGATGTTTCCAGGCTCCTGCTGGTGTCTCTACAGGAGCGGCATGTCTTCAGTTAAGCGGACAGGGATTCTGTCTTAGCGGCTCCATTTGTAACTGACAGAGCCATTATTTAATTAGTGTGATTTAGCTGTAAATGAACACGCTCCAGCGCTGTAATAAAACTGACTCGACCTGAAGCAAGAATACGAAACCATTAGATGTGAAAGATGTTCAGCCAGACGCATGTCTTTCTTTTTGCCCTGCTATTGCATCTTGAAAACAGTATTCTGAAACTGCCCAGACTGCATAGTGTTTTTGCATTTAAATTTGCATTGCATTGCTTTTGAAGTGTGCATGCAGTATATACGCTTTTTGAGCTGATGCTGTATTCCATGCAAAGTCCTGTTTGGGATTTTCCTACTTGATATTCAACGTCTGACCATAAAAGCCGCAACATTAATTGACATGCACTGTTCGCTCTGCAGGTGTTCGATTTACAGCATAGAACTGCGGCAGCCAAATTGTGGCTGTAAATGATGCTTACAATGCCAGTTTTTGCTGCGCAGGTGTGCGATATCACCAGCAGAGGACATTTATTTGTGTTTTTGCAGCTGTTTCTGCAAATGTTTACTGTTGTGCGATGCAATATTTGAATTGCGTTCAAGTGAGTGTTTGATAGTTTTGTGACTATCCTGTTTCAGTTTTAAGGTCTAAAGTGTCAAGGAATACAAGATTGAAACTTGAAGCAAACGTTTTAAAACATTTTCTCCATTTAAATGTTGCACAGTGGAGTGTTATTCAGCAAGGACGCATTAAATCAGAAGTGACAGTGAAGACATTTGTAATGTTACAAAAGATTTCTATTTCAAATAAATACTTTTAAAGTTTCTGTTCATCAAAGAATTCTGAAAACATAAAATATATCATGGTTTCCACAATACTATGAAGCAGCACAACTGTTTTCAACATTGATGATAATCAGAAATGTCTCTTGAGCAGCAAATCAGCATATTAGAATGATTTCTGAAGATCATGTGACACTGAAGACTGGAGTAATGATGCTGAAAATTCAGCTTTGATCAAAGAAATAAATTACATTTTAAATTATATTCAAAAAGAAAACAGTTATTTTAAATTGTAATACTATTTCACAACATTTTACTATTTTACTGTATTTGTTTATTAAATAAATGCAGCCTTATTGAGCATATACAACATCTTTCAAAAACATTAAAAATTTCAAACTTTTGAAAACTTTTCTGTCACTAGTGAAGTGTGCTCCAGTGGTATGTACATTTGCATGTCTTGATCAAAGTTGCTTTAATTGGCTTTCTGATTGGCTGTGCAATGTGTTGGCCACTCCCATAAATGTTTGTTTCCAGAGTTTCAGAGGTGTGTGGATATGTTATGTGTGCTTGATTATTCGCTGGTGTTGCACAGACTGACCTTGAGAAATCTCTGGAGCTGAAGTCGGGGAAACTCTTGAGCAAGATCTCATTCTTTCTCTCTGACTTTTATTTGATCGACCTCCTTAAGAAAACAGTTTCCATGGCAACAGGCTGAGGAGCACAACACAGATGAAGGGAGAGATGAACCTTAGAGGATGCAGCCTTTGTCTCTGTCTGCTGAGATGAGAGTGAATCAGCTGCAGGATTCCCGTCCGCTCAGAGAGAGAGAGAGAGGCCTGTCATCAGAACTCCAACCAGCACGTGATCTAAATTAAAAGCCTTTTCCATCAAATCACCATTATTTCATGATGTTCATGTCACAATTTGAGAGCTGCATATCTGCATACTTTGTTTCATCCATCCGTCTGTCTACTGTTTTTCTTTCTTTCTTTCCATCCATCCATCTTTTTCTTCCAGTCCTTCCATTTTTTTTCTTTTTTCCATTGATCTGATTTTCTTACCATCCATACATCCATCCATCCATTGTTTTTCTTTCCATCATCCATCCATTTTTTTTTTCTATCATCCATCCATTTATTGTTTTTCTTTCCTTCCATCCATCCATCTGTTGTTTTCTTACCTTCCTCCATCATCCATCCATCCATTTGTTTTTCTATCTATCCATTCTTCCATTTATTGTTTTTCTTTCCATCATCCATCCATTTTTTTTTTTTCTATCATCCATCCATTTATTGTTTTTCTTTCCTTCCATCCATCCATCTGTTGTTTTCTTACCTTCCTCCATCATCCATCCATCCATTTGTTTTTCTATCTATCCATTCTTCCATTTATTGTTTTTCTTTCCATCATCCATCCATTTTTTTTTTTTCTATCATCCATCCATTTATTGTTTTTCTTTCCTTCCATCCATCCATCTGTTGTTTTCTTACCTTCCTCCATCATCCATCCATCCATTTGTTTTTCTATCTATCCATTCTTCCATTTATTGTTTTTCTTTCCATCATCCATCCATTTATTGTTGTTCTTTCCATTCATCCATCCTCTTATTGTTTTTCTTTCCATCTATCATCCATCCATTTATTTTCTTTCTATCATCCATCCATCCATCCACCAATCCATTTATTATTTTTCTTACATCCATCAGTCCATTGTTATTTTTTTCCCGTCCATCCATTTTTCTTTTTTCTGTTTGGCAGATTGCCAAATCATTGACTATTGCATGAACAACGAACAAATTATTATTATTATAGAATACATAAAACAAGAATAGATCTATAAATCATTAAGTAGATAATTACATGAATAAATTTTTTTAAAGGGGTCATATGATGTTGCTAAAAAGAACATTATTTTGTGTATTTGGTGTAATGAAATGTGTTTATGCGGTTTAAGGTTAAAAAAACACATTATTTTCCACATACTGTACATAATTGTTTCTCCTCTATGCCCCGCCTTTCTGAAACGTGTCGATTTTTACAAAGCTCATCGGTCTGAAAAGTGAGGTGTGCTGTGATTGGCCAGCTATCCAGTGCATTGTGATTGGCCGAATACCTCAAGCGTGTGACGGAAATGTTACGCCCCTTACCATATTGTGATGCCGTGTTCGGCCGGAGCGATGAGAAATAACATTAAAACTCATTATAAACGAGGCATTTGTTGCATCCCGTGGGGACATAATTACGGATTATAATGACTTATACTGTCTTTCTACGCGTAAACATAAAACCATGTCTGCATTTGTGATCGGAGAAATGACAAACAACAAGCGCTACTCTACACTGCTCAAAATTCACTTTTGAATCATCAGTGGCAAATCCTTTAAATGAAAACGACGGCGTTATGCAAATCTTCCCACATCGTGACGTAGACATGTGGGGGCGTGTTAGAACGAGCCGTTTTAGGTAGGCGTGGCTGACTCTGAACTTTTATAAAGAATATCTCTTTGGATTTGAGACTTTAGTCTTTGCAACTTTACAGATCTTCTTTATGCACCAAGAGCTTGTAACACTCCAAAGAGAAAGGAAACATTGAAATTGCATCATATGACCCCTTTAAATAAACAAGAAATAAGTAAATAGTTAAGATTTTGTCTTAAAGATTTTTAATAAAAAAAAAATCTTTCAGTCTGAGTGAGTGGACTAGTTGTACTGTGTAGTGTGGAGGTTTTGTCTGGCGTCAGCTCTTGTTCAGCACATCCAGTCTCTTTGACACATTTCTGAAGAGCAGATCAGGTCTCCGTGTGATCAGGTGATTGAAGGACTCCGCTGCAGAGCAACTCAATCATGTGTAATTCCTACATGAGTAATGCACAGCAGGAATCCGTTATCTTCTAGTAAAAAGCAGGATCATTCATCAGGAGTAATGGCATGCTTACACATGCTGAATGAGAGAGTTATTATTCTTCACTTCAGATCTCACAGCAGGACACGATATCTGCACGTCACTCATTTCAGACGTGAACGGCTGCTGGTTTGGACTCATTTGAAGCCAGCGTTTACTGGCACTTTCATTCAGTTTTGGCTGCATGTAGAAGAAACATTTCTGGCTTTTTCTGCCAGCACTTTCATTCATGAATCTCATCTGTCCATCACCCAAATCACTCGTGTAATCCTCAATTACTCCTTAAATATTAATATAATAAGAACTGACCTATCGTTTGTCCTTGTCATTTTATCTTCTCTGTTTTTAGGTATAAGTGTAAGCTGTCAGCGCTCCTTTGCTGTAGAAGATAACATTATCTTTACAATATTTCACTCAATAATAACGGTCTTCTTCAGCACTTTATACCATCATTTTTGGTTGTGAAGTTAATAGTTAGGTGAGTAAATGATATTAGTTATCTTGACCTCACGGCATTAGTATTGTGTTGTGTGTGTGTGTGTGATGCCGGTGTTGTCTGTCATTATGTGTCCTGTTCAAACACAAAGGCTCAGATAGGATGTTCAGTAAACATAAATATTAGCTGTAAAACCGCATTAGCAGAACGGCAAGGCGCTAATCTCTCACTCCAGGCTAACTGTGTTTACTGTGTCTTTACCCAGCCAGGAAAATAAACTTTGTGCCTCTGAAATAACTGTAACTTCAGCTGACAAACGTGTTGAAGCATGAATATTTCACAGAAGACCCCAGTTTTACCTCTTCAGTCTTATCCTATCCAGTCTTTTCTTCCTAAGGTGAGACGGAGAGAGAGAGAAAGAGGGGAGCTTGTCATGAACATGAGCTGTGTGTTGTGTTTCTGCTGAGTTATGTAGGCCAGCCCTAATTACCGCTGCAGGAAAGACTTGCAAATGAAACGCGGAATAGCCCTGGTCACACTTTTTAAAGTGCAAAGGCTTCGCGTGCGGCTGGTTGCGGTTCGCAGTGTTTGCTCATGTGGAATCTGCTGGAAATGTTCTTCCTCCTTTCAGATGGCTGCAAATTAGCAAAGATGAATGAAGTGACTTTTAAACTAATAAGACTCCTGCGCATTGTCGTATTTATTTGTTTTTTCTCCCTCAAGTCCACTCACAATGTTAGTCAAGGTTTCTTCCATCAAAATTCCATTTTCAATTCCCCCCCCTCTTTCTGATCCTTTTAATTGTACTGCTTTTTGGAAAAGGCTATTTTTGAAAGACAAGATAGAGAGAGAAAATGGATAATGCATGAAGAAATTTAAGATGTTTTGCTGTAATAGTAATGAAAATAATTTTTCAAAACCAAAAGTTATTCAAAATTGTAATATTTTACAATATTACAGTTTTTTTTAGATTTGAGACCTGACACCATTAAAAACGTACAAATCTTAATGTTTGCAAACTTTTGACTATTACTGTAAGTTTTATAGTTTTAAATATTTAAGTTGCATGTGAATGACACTTGAATAGAGTTGTTTTTTTGTTTTGTTTTTTGAAGTGTCAAAATACGTCTAAGACATAAATATGACCAAGAACGTCAAAAATGTCCCCAGCAATAATGATTAAATTATTTTAAGAAACTATGCCTTTGCTTATTGCTTATTTTCAGGTTTTGTATTAAAAGATGTTTTATGCTATAAGTTATGCATAAGTTATTAACTTTCTCTCTTACCTATCTTTAATGTTACATAAATGACATTTGAATGGCTTCCTCAGCAGGTAATGTGACATTTTCTAATACGCTGCACAGGTTTGATTCCCACTGCTTGTTCGAGGTGTTTTACTGCTTTTTTGTTGTGTTTTGAATCTTAAATGAGTTTTTCCCCTCTGTTTCATTTCTTAGCAATTGATTTCTGGTTAATTGCATGTTATATTGGCCCCAGTTCCCGCATGTGGGAAAATGGAAGTATCATTAGATTCCTTTAGTGTGTCTCTGACTGCTGTAATCAGATTGGAGAAATATTGATGTCAAATACGCGGTGCTCGCCACATTACTTTCTGTCAGAAGTGCTGTTAATGAGGAATGCTTTTTGGAATTGCTGCACGTCTTCTCTCGGTGAAGTTCCTCAGAGTGGCTGTAATGTGTGTGTGTGTGTGGTTCATTTAGAAGGGTTTATGACCCTTTAACAGCAGCTCTTTGCTCCTGTCAGCGTTAGATTGACAGGTGCTCTAGGTGTTCTGCTGTCACTGATCAGCTGTCTGTCTCTCTCTGCAGGGCAGTTTTGTGGCGTGTATGACCGGCACTCTGCGGCAGATGGAAGACTATCACTACACCCACCTCATCAGCACCTTTGGGAAGATGCGCACAGACGTGGTGGTGAGTTTCCATTCAATGCCAAGAAAAACTTCACGAGGAACTCTTTACACCCACATGTAAACTTTTTTATACAGATATTAATGTGCCATCAAACTGTGAACCAGTATTATAGCTGGACAAAAATACATATTTACATTTATATTTAGTCATTTTGCAGACACGCTTTTATCCAAAGCGACTTACAAATTGGGGAATACATAAAGCGATTCTTCTTAAAGAGGCAAACAGACACAGGAAGTGCTCGTAATACCAAGTTTCAGGCATTGTTCAAAAAAGTACAAGCTAGAAAGGGAAGGAATAAATAAAGATATATATATAATATATAAATTTTTTTTAGAATGAAGTCAAATAGTGTCGAAAGAGATGAGTTTTCAGCTCACAGATTAGTTTTCTTTAACTCACATATGTGGGTCAAAGACAAGACATCCCATTTTGGTGTCCCATTAATTAATTTACAAAAGTGATTTTATATACACAGAATCAAATATTACATTCAATTAAAGGGTGTATTCACACCTGTCCTGTCAAGTTCATTTCCCTCCATGGTGCGGATCTTTTGGGCAGGTGTGAATACAGCAATTGCACTCGGGTGCGGACCAAACAACTGTACCGAGACCCAGCTGAAGAGGTTGTCTCAGTCCGCTTCCAAACGAACTCTGGTACGATGACCTTAGTGAATGGATGACCTTAAGCACACGTGTGGTTTTGTTTACCATTTCTGGTTCACTTGCAAAAAGGGCAGTGTGAAAGCGAACCGCACCAAACAAAAAAAAAATCAACATTGTATTTGGTCCGGACCAAAGCAAGTGAACTAGCGGACTTTCCTGGTGTGAAAACAACCAAAGAGTCTACTTTAATGTTTCAAATAACTTTTGTAAAAACGCAATGTCGAAATATGGGTGAATTAATGTGTCATCGTCATTCAGCGTAACACATTTATGTAAAAATCAAACGATGTGCTTATTCTGACCTGCACTTATCAAAATATATTACTATATATCACTGACAAATGGGTAAAATGTAGTAGATGCAGCAAATATTAAAGATTTAAAATTTCAATTAATTAGTATTTTGGTGCTGCACTGTGATCCATAAATAGTCTTTTAATGTCATCTGATTCTTGTTGTAAATATGCCTTACAAGATGTTTTGGTACAGTATATGAACTACTGTTACACTGAATGCTATTTTTGGTGGGTTTCTTCTGTAAATCATGGTAAAGAAGTTTTTTCTTTCTGTATTTTCTTAGAAGAAAATAAGATTGTACAGGACACATTATAATGTACAAAAAAGCAACATTTGTTGCTATATTAAAAGCTGTTATTTATTTATGTATTCATTTACATATTTATTTATTTATATTTAATATTTATATATATTA
>NW_015537963.1:738198-778056 GCF_001515605.1 Sinocyclocheilus anshuiensis
CGCTTACAGTCTTATGTACACTTCCACAACTCTTACCCTGCGTATGCAAATCTTTTTGACGTCATTCTACCTTCATAGGTTGGTATTGCCGCGCGAGCGTGAGGTCTCTCTTTCCCGCTGCGCGCACACCTCTCTCAGCGTCTGCTCTGTTCAGCGAGTGGCTGAGAGGAGCAGCGCTTTCAGTTAAAACAGATATGTTGCTTCTCCAATTTTACATGCAAGTATAGCCGAAATCACAGCACAGCTATTGTCTTTATCTTATGTGTAGCCTATTTGATTTTATCAGACAACGGCTCGATTATAAATCATGATTTTTGTGCAGATTAACATCTTGAAAGGGAGAGCTGGTTATGTAGTCTTAATGGGTCGCATTTCAGTCACTATTTCATATTAATTCGGTTGTCTGACAACAGAAACAGTAAAATATATAAATGAAAACCGTTTTATTGAGAATTTAGCTGCATCAAAATACAGTATGTGGGCACAGAGAGGCAAACAAATGTAATAATAAATACTAAATGTACATTTTGTATGTTCAGATGAAGTAAGCTGCCCTGTCGTGTGAATAGTGTAAACAGGCTTGTGTAAGTAAATTGCTCAGTGCAAAGAAACGTGTGCGTGTGTGTGTGAGAGAGTGAAAGAGAGAGGGTGAGAGAGAGAATCTGTTAAAGTTGTTTATTTATTCTGTTTATTGTTCATCCCATTCCTTCTCGGGAGTTTTAGCAACACAATGTGGGTGGTGGCAATGTGGGCGGTCACTATGTGGGGGAGGGGCTGCGTGGGGGAGGGGGAAAGGTCACAAAGGTCAAAGCCATCAATCAAGTTGACATTAGGTGCATCATATCACTACTACTGACTCTTCTTTAGGATTTCCTCATGGAGACGTTTATCATGTTTAAGGATCTCATTGGGAAGAACGTGTATCCTGCCGACTGGGTCATAATGAACATGATGCAGAATAAGTAAGTAGATGTGCTCAGTACTGTTTGCTAACTAGTGTTCCCTATAATGCTGTGTTTCTATTGGTCAGACCCTTTAATCGCCAGAGCAGAAAGCAGTCTGTGATGTTGTTTGTCAGCACTGTTTTCTGCAAGTAAAATGGGTTGCCGGTGAGGTTTGATGTTGACTTAAATGAACTAGTTGAAATGCTGTTCATTCATTTAGCAAGTTTCTTCTTGCTTAGTTGAGCTGATTTTCTGTTTTTCGTTTTGCGCTGGAGTAACATCAGAAATGTGCAGTCGTGTAGAGGGAGCATCGCTTACATTAACTCTCTCTCCCTCAACACATGCTGCTGTTGCTTAGAAACAGCAGTCAGAAATGGCCAAGAATGTGTTTGCGAATATTTTTTTTTTCCCATCAGTGCAACATCAGTTAGTGTGTGTGTTGGGCATGTAGCATTTCCATGTGCACCTGCGTGAATTCGCTCTGTTCTCGCTCTATCAGAAGTGTGGCGGCTGCTGAAATGAAAGCCATGAATTATGAATCTCTCTCTGTGTGTGTGTGTGTGTGTGTGTTTTGTTTTATTCATGCTATTCTCAACTCCTCTGCCAAACCGCGTCCAGCGTGACTGTGAAGATGAAGGTTTAGCGCTCTTTCACAGCCAGCAGGAAGTCAGACCTGAGTTTCCTGTTGCAGACTTGGAGAGTTTTCTGAGAGTCCCTGATCTGAAGCAACCGTTTGCTTGTTTCACAGCGTAATTGTCATGTTTATATTGAGGCAGAACAGTGCTGGGTAGTTACTGATTACATGTAATTCCAAATATTAAGTACGTGTTCTGTAATGGATTACGTTACTAACTACAATTTTTGTCATGTAATTTGTAATCAGTATCTGACTACAATTTGTAAGTAATCTACCCAGCACTAAGCAGGTAGGATTTCTTTCTTATTTCTCATAATTATTCTTATACCAATTATTTTTGCCGCCTAACTTACGTGAATGATGCCTCAAACCGTGTGTCTTGTTGAGGACATAGCAATGAATGCACTAAAAATCTGTGATCTGCTGTTGGAAATAAAGTGCTGATCTTCAGATGCGCGAAGGTGATGAGAAGTTCTGATGTTCAAACAAATAAGATCTTCTGTAAAGTTCTGAGTTATTTTCCCATCTATCTGTGCCAGTATTGTAGACATACTGTATGATACAGGCTTCTCCGTGTGACTGACACATTCCTGATGTATTCCTCTGCTGTGGAGCAATGCTGCTGGGATTGTGTTGGATTTGTGTTTTGGATTTGATTGGCGCAGAGGTCGGGGGTCAGGCTTTCGTATTGGAATTCATAGAGTCTGGCAGCAGCCACCTGCGTGCCAGAGCGCTGATGGAAGACCCTCCACCCGCAGGTGTGGGAAAGTGGAGTCAACAGGTGCATGAGACCGCGGGAAAACAATGTACAGTCATCCTCTCTGTAACGCACTGATGGAGGCGGATAAGCACTTGTTTGGTGCAAGGTTATTTTCATAAACGAAAACTAAAACTAAGACGAAAACGACTGGTCAAAAAACATTTTCGTAAACTGAAATAAAATAAAAAAATCAAAATAAATGAAAAACTAAAACGAAACGAAACGAACAACCGTTATTGCAAAACTAACTGAAATAAAATAATAATTATCAAAAATAAATAATCGTTTTCGTAATCATTACGTTCTCACCCCGTGGCGGAAAAATATATGGATAGGCTACTGCATCAGTAAGGCAAAATTATTTATTTTCTCATACGACACAAGCAATCAAACCAAAATAGGCATTTAAGTTGGTGCATTGAAGAAAAATAGACAAGCAGCGCAACAGAAGAATGATAAGAACGCACATCCTTCCTGTATACAATACAAACTTTTGCCCACATCTTGTGAACAATCTGCCAGGCTGTTTTGAACAAATGTGCATAAACTACATACTTAAATCTTCATAAATGAAAAGAACATAGCCCTATATAAAAACTAAATAGAAATGTGTTCACAAAATAAAAATTAAACTAAAACTAACAAAATTATTAATGAAACTAATAAAAACTAAACTAAATTTTATTGCAAATTTGAAAACGATATTAAAATAAAACGAATTTAAAAATGCAAAACTATAATAACCTTGGTTTGGTGTGCCCTGCTGCTCACTGGCTCCATTTTCACACTGACAGCAATGTGACACAGCAACTCCATTCACAGGTGAAAATCATCTCATTTCATTTCAATATTATTAATGAGTTAACTTAACTAATATTTTAAAATTAAAATTAGAATTGTTCATGTCATACACTAAGCAGTATTTTTTTTAATTAAATATGATATTTTTCATAAAATAATACAATTGTTACATTGTTTTTTTTTAATGAAATTAAGTTTGAATTAAAATTTAATTAAGTTCTAGTTTGATTTAAAATTAACTTCAATTAACTAATATTTTTACATTTGAAATAGAATTCTTTGTGTAATACCCTGAGCAATATTTGCCTACAAAGCCTTAAATTGCCTGCCTTTTAACACCAACAGGATTTAATTTAATTTAATTTAATTTAATTTAATTTAATTTTTGCAAGTTTTAAATTAATAATTTGATTAAATTATAATAAATTATATTAGATTATATTATCTTAGATTAAATACTGGTTTAATTTAAATTCATTTCAGTTAATATTTAAAAAATTAGAATACTGTTGTTCATGTTATACCTTATTTGTGACCCTGGACCACAAAAGCAGTCTTAAGTTGCTGGGGTATATTTGTAGCAATAGCCAAAAAAACATTGTATAGGTCAAAATTATTGATTTTACTTTTATGCCAAAAATCATTAAGATATTAAGTTAGGATCATGTTCCATGGAGATATTTTGTAAATTCCCTACCGTAAATATATCAAAACTTCATTTTTGATTAGTAATATGCATTGCTAAGAACTTCATTTGGACAACTTTAAATATGATTTTCTCAATATTTAGATTTTTTGCACCCTCAGATTACAGATTTTCAAATAGTTGTATCTCAGCCAAATATTGTCCGATCCTAACAAACCATGCATCAATGTAAAGCTTATTTATTCAGCTTTGAGATGGTGTATACATCTCAATTTAAAAAAATTGACCCTTATGACTGGTTTTGTGGTCCAGGGTCACATTTGTCTACAAAGCCTTAAATTGACTCCCTTTTCACGCTGAGAGCAATGAGACGCAGTAACTTGATTCACAGGTGAAAATCTGATTTTTTTTATTTTTTATTAAATAGTTACATGAAATTCCAATAAATTTTATAAATAAATTGATATTATAAATAAATTTAAATTTAATCAACTAATATTTTTAAATTTAGAATATTATTGGTCATCATACCCTGAGCGGCATTTGTCTACAAAACCTTATATTTATGCTATAACTGATTTATTCTGGGTGTTTGGATATTAAACGGCATGTACAAAAAAAAAAAAAAAGAAACTGTAAAATTGACTGAAAAATATGGCACTTTGTCATACAGTGAATGTTCACAGGCTATATGAGCGGGTTCAGGGGATGCTTTTTGTTTTGTTGTAGCGTCTTGTCGTGGTGTTCATACATGCTCGTAATGAACAGGCCTGTACTGTGGACTGCCGGGAATCAGTCTAATGCAACAGAAATAGTGTTTCTATTTCTTCCCGAAGGTGATTAACACCTTCAGTCACATTCATCACAGAATGCAGGTGATGTGGAATGAAGACACCTGCACTCAGATAATGGACAATGCTAGATTAGATTTCTCGTGATGTGCATGTGTTTGTGTTTATCCAGGTGAATCAACACTTTTGTTAATAAAGTGGCTGGATGTGTTAGAGAAGAGTCCTATTATTACAGGTGTGATACTGACAACTGTGTGAAATTACAAAATCTACCAGTCACATTATTATAATGTTAAAGTGTGGATTTCAGATTTATGGTGCAAATATGGATGTGGTTTTCGAGCGTTTGTGCACATTGCTTTGTTCATGTACATTTAGTGTATAATCAGTTTTCCATATATCTTTACTTCTATGCATAGTAATTTTTTTGTGCCGTCTTCACACATCACAAGCTCTCTCGTTTCCCGTCTGGATTAACTATGCCAACTCTGAATTAATTTTAAAATCAGTTGACGTTTGAGCTGCAATCTTTGATATGTGTTTGAGCTTTGTTTCAGAAAAGTGTCTCAGGTTACTCTGAAATGTGATTCTGCAAGTTTCGAACATATTTTTATCCCAAAACCTGTCATCTCTCCAACACTTCTCTCGTTAGGAATGAACTGCACCTGCTGACAGTGTTGTTTTAGCACCCAGTTAATTATAGTAATTATGCAAATCAGGCAATGCCACAGTCACACCCATAAAATTCACATTATATTAATAGAAATATGTGTGTGTGTGTGTGTGTGTGTGTGTGTTTGTTTATTCATTTATTTTTATTAATATTTATTTAGAATACACTACCTTTCAAAAGTTTGAAGTCGGTAAGATTTGTTTCTGAAAGTCCCTAATGCCCAGCATGCATTTATTTGATCAAAAATACAGTAATAATTTGGAATATTTTTGCAATTTTTTTCTTTTGTAATGTATTTTATTCCTGTAATGGCAAAGCAAAATTTTCAGCATCCATCTTAATCCCACATTAATGCATACTTGCTGTATAAAAGGAAGATTACAACATGTCTATATACTAAAACACACATAAATTAAAATATATATATAAATGCCTCCTTGCTAAATAAAAAGAATAAGAATAAAATATTTTAAATTATAATATAAAATAATGAAAATTGTTTAGTTTAATGTTATATAATAAAATAATTGTGCATAATTTAATGTATATTTTATGAATTTATTGATTTATTTTGTTTGAATTTGGACTACATTGTGTCTATAAGACGCAGAGTTTTGTACAGTAAAGTGTGCTAAAGTTGTGTGATTTTTATTTTATTTTATTTTTTTGTAATTCCCTCTATATGTGTTTTCCTCGTGGTGAGAGAAAAAAACATTGTAGCTCAGTATAGTTTTGTATTTCAAAAAACTCGTTAGATTAAATCTCGTTCTCTGGAGAGCTGGAGGTGCTTTCGTTGTAAACTGCAGTTTTTATGAGTGTGGTTTCGCTGTAAAAGTTAGCAATGCATTATTAAGAGCACGTCTCTGCCCTGCATAAAGTCTCATAAAGTTTGTGATTTTTACCTCCAGAGATCGGCTTTTGTGGTGTCAGCATTTCATCTGATTATAAAACGGTTGGGCTACTTCTCCTCGTGCTGCCGGAGGACATCATGTCTTTCTGATAGGAGCTGATCTCGCTTTTGTTTCTCAGTCTCTCGGTGTAGTTTGGTGAGCGTGACCTTTCTCAGGCTGAGAGCTGCTCTCCATTCAGCCAGTGTGACTCAATTTGCACATGATGGCATTTGTTGTTCGCTCGCTGCTTGCTGTTGTTGCAGGCCTCTTGTGATTCAGAATGAACTTTCTCAAAAGAAACAAACAAAGAATGCAAAAGGTCCCTCAAGGTGCTCCGTTCTCGGCGTGATTCAGGGTTGACCTGTTTGAATGAGTGAATCACGTGGTTTGAATGAGATGTTCCTTGAAATGCCCCAGTTGTAAAATCAATAAAAGGTTTTGTCACAGATTAAAGTAGTTTTATTGCAATACAGTAGATGTGTCTTGTAATGAACCCTTGTCTTCATTTATTTTAGTATTATTTATATCATGTATTATTATAGTTTTTAGTATTTTGAATTAGATTTTATTTTTATATTTTCTGTTTTCATTTTCATTTTAGATTTTATGTTTTTGTCATTTTTATTCTTTTTTTATGCATTTTTATCAGTTTTTAGTTATTTTAGTACTAGGAATAAAATAAGTTTAAGGGCTTCTTATATTTTGTTTTGCTTTTTTTTTTTTTTTTTCAAGTAATGATGTATAATTAATTTTATTTATTATTTGTTTATTTTTTATAATAACCCTAGTATTTTCACACTACAGCTTTTGGTGTAGTCACTTTGTTGAGGTTTGTTTGATCAACGTTTTCCTAAACTCTGGTACTTTTATTTAATTTTTGTTTTTTTTTACTTATTTATTTTCATCATTGCTTTTGATCTTTTCTTTTGTTTTTTAGTCTAGACCAACTCTGAATCACAAACAGAAAAACATTGCCAAAATTTTTTAGTTTATCACATTTTATTTCTGTTCTTTTAATAAGAATATATTTAAAAAAATAAATAAATAAATGTTATTTGCCAGTGAGAAGCATGCAGAGCACACAGCACTAGTTACTCTGAAATGAGAAGTGTTTATTGATGAGCTGAAAACAGAAGAGGAGTGTTTGTTTGACCTCGTGATCCTGATCATCAGTTTCTCCCAGGCTCATTCATGTTTACAGGCACATCACTAAAACTGGCCTTGCCAGCGTGACATCAGTGTCATTGTTTTGCTCTCTCTCTCTGGCCCTGAATGAGCAGTGAAAGCCCTGCACAACTCCCAAACAGACAAATGTAGAATTATTTCATTTTCACACAAAATTACAGCACAATCAGGCGAACATGCAAAGCTGATGCATTTCTGAGTGCATTGATGCATGAAATCGATCCTGTGTAGCTGGAAGCGTCTGCATTCACACACACAGAATATGCTTCCAGCGCTCTCTCTCTCATGCTTGAGTAAGTGTTGCTTGTATTTTGTTGTGGCGTTTATCTTCTGTGTGGTCGGGTGCTGAAGTTATTCACTTGTAGTGATTGAAAGGCTCTGAGGTGTAATGGCTTAGATGCCAATCTTATGAGCCGGAGAGCTCTGGCAGTGTGAAGTGCTTCTCCATCAGCCGGGCCAAACACCTCCAAACCAGCTCACACCTTTGACATCTCCAGCTGTGGATCACATTAACCCTTCAGGCTTCAGGTCTCTCAGATTGTCTCCAGGCTCACTTATTTGGCATTCTCGCGTATCAAAACATCTGCGGTATCAAAAAGCCCCTCTAATCTCAGCGGGTCGTGTTTTGTTTTCAAAGCTCTGATGGTTATCAGCCGTAATCTGTGTTCCCTCCTCTGTGTGATTCTTAATCTTTCCCTGAAACACCTCTATCGGCTCTCTGGCTTTGAGCCTTATTATTCTCAAATGCACTCTTCCAAATGACAATCAGAATTGCTTTTGGTGAGTAAATAGTCTAAAACTTAGTTACTCGCCTATTGACCAGCCTTTTGTTGTGTTTGTTGCTGTGCTTATGCCTGTGTTTGTCCATGCAGAACTAGCCACCACAGGACTAGGGTGTTTTGAGTGTTGCTATGCAGTTGCTATGATGCTTTTGAGTGTTTTTATAGTGTGCTATGTGGTTGCTAAGGTGTTTTTATTGTTTAATTTTTTTTAGAAGGTTTGGAGTGTTTTAGAATGTTGCTAGTGGGTTTTGAGTGTTTTAGAGTGTTGCTGTGTGCCCATTGCTAGGGTGTTTTGTGTGTTTTTAGAGTGTTGCTATGCAGTCGTTAAGGTGTTTTACGGTTTTAGTGTGTTTTGATTGTTCTTTTTAGTGTTTTAGAGTGTTCCTATGCAGTTGCTAAGGTGTTTTGGGTGTTTAGGGTGTTTCTAGGGTGTTTTACAGTGTTGCTATGCCGTTGTTTAGGTGTTTCAAGTTTTTAGGGTGTTTCTAGGGTGTCTTACAGTGTTGCTATGCAGTTGTTAAGGTGTTTCAAGTCTTTAGGGTGTTTTGGGTTTTACAGTGTTGCTATGCAGTTACTAAGGTGTTTCAAGTTTCTATGTTGCTTTACAGTGTTGCTAGCTATGCAGTTGCTAAGGTGTTTTGCATTTTTCAGGTGTTTCTAGGGTGTTTACAGTGTTGACGTGCAGTTGTCAAGGTGTTTCAAGTTTTTAGGGTGTTTTGGGTTTTACAGTGTTGCTATGCAGTTGCTAAGGTGTTTCAAGTTTCTATGTTGTTTTAGAGTGTTCATAGCTACGCAGTTGCTAAGAGTTTTTAGGGTGTTTTACTGTGTTGCTATGCAGTTGCTAAGGTGTTTTGAGTTTTTAGGCTGTTTCTAGGGTGTTTTACAGTGTTGCTATGAAGTTGTTATGGTGTTTCAAGTTTTTAGGGTGTTTTGAGTGTTGCTGCACAGTTGCTAAGGTGTTTTGAGTTTTTAGGGTGTTTTTAGGTTGTTTTACAGTGTTGCTATGCAGTTGCTAAGGTGTTTTGAGTTTTTAGGGTGTTTCTAGGCTGTTTTACAGCGTTGCTATGCAGCTGCTAAAGTGTTTTGAGTTTTTAGGGTGTTTCTAGGCTGTTTTATAGTGTTGCTTTGCAGTTGCTATGGTTTTTCGAGTTTTAGAGCGTTTCTATCCAGTTGCTAAAGTGGTTTGTTTGTTTAAGAGTGTTGCTACGCAGTTACTAGGGTTTTGAGTGCTTTAGTGTGTTGCTAGGGTGTTGCCGGAGTGTTTTATGTGTTTGTAGATTGTTTCTATGCAGTTGGTGTTTTGAGTGTTTTTACAGTTGCTATAGAGTTTCTAGAGTGTTGCTATGCCGTTGCTAGGGTTTTTCGAGTTTTAGAATGTTTCTATGCAGTTGCTAAGGTGGTTTGTTTGTTTAAGAGTGTTGCTACGCAGTTACTAGGGCTAGTTACTAGTTACTATGTGTTTGTAGGGTTTCTATGCAGTTGGTGTTTTGAGTGTTTTTACAGTTGCTATAGAGTTTCTAGAGTGTTGCTATGCTGTTGCTAGGGTGTGTAGTTTATTAGTTTTAAAAATGTGTCTCAGGCCTCAAGCCTTCTGTTGTGTTCCGCTGCACTTTTTCAATCTATTGAGTATGTTAACATCGCACACATGCTAGCATCAAACTCTGTTGAAGTCTGTTGCTGTATGCATGATGTCACTTCTGAGTCTGTTAGCATGCTCCCTATGTAGGTAGTTGACATCAGGGCAGCTCAGTATGTTTTGGAGTGGAGTCTGTGAATCTGTGGACAGTAGTGTATGTAGACTGTAGTATGCCAGTGATAGTAAACCAACAGCTGGACAGATCAGTTCCACTGACAGCAGCGCTCAGTCTCTCTGCAATGCAGCATCTGAGCTACAACATCACTTATGCTCTTTTCTGTCAACCAATGGATTGCTGATCTACTTTGCAGTGCTATAAGAGATCACTGGACATGTATGAATAAGCCATATTCATACAGAAATATTCTCAGTAGGTGTGTTTGTAAAGTAAAGGCCAAATTCACTAAAGAAATGACATTTTCTTCAGCTTTAGATACCTATAGGAATGACTGGAATGGTTGTAATTAATTGCTTTTATGAATGACTGTCACATCAGGGCTCTACGCTTATTTTTCTTTTTAGGAGCGCTTGTGCTCCTAACTTAAAAAATTTAGGAGCACAGTCAAAAATTTAGGAGCACCAAAATTTGATAAAAAAAATAGCCTTCCCATTACGAGGTGATATTTGACTCCTTAAAGTGATTTACAGTAGAATTTTGTTTTTACCTTTGTAATGGCATTTTTCTATCTTTATTAAAAGTATGTCATCTTTTATGTCAAATTAAAAAATATATATATATTTTATAAGCTTTTACAAATTCTAGATAAAACCATAGAATAAGAACAAGTAGAATAAGAAGAATAAGTTACTAATCAAATGAAATCAGTATTAAAATTAATTTGTACAGAGGTAGCACAGAAGAACACAAAAGTGGCTTGTAGGTGTATTTTCAGACATTTAATGAGGATCAGAGGTGGCATGAGTGCAATTAAATCCATAAATTTTTGAAGCTATTTTCGACGATGAAATAGAGCAAAATCAGACAATAGTGTTATAGTCAGACAATGTAAGTCACTTAATATTAACTTCTTGTTTATTTAACTGTTGTGTTAAATCAGTATCACATTTACAAACTCCCTTAAAAATCATTAAAAGCTGTCACTCATCTTAGCTCATCCCGAGCTCACATTTATAATCAACGAAGCTCTCTACCCTGCACAATGAATCTCTTATTTACACCCTGTCTACACTTTGCTTATGAAAAGATTCATGAGATATGTCTGTGATACATTACTCAACGCTGCAAAAACACGTAGAAACATTTGAAGCTCCCCTATTTGTAAATTTATCGCGAATGTGCCGAATCTGCTGATGTAATTACAACCGCTAGGTGATATAGAAGGGGAGGGGGAGGCTGGGGGAGCGGTGAGCTCTCGTGCCTCCGTTGGTAACAAAAAGTAGCCAATCAGCATCGAGTGTTCACTTTCAGCGCTGAGGAGTGTTGAGAAAAGAACCCTCGCAAGGGAGGCTAGCCTCCTTCTGATATCAACCAATCATCACAGAGACGTAAATTACGTGATATTAGTTTGAACGTCTGCCGCTGCGCTGATAATGTACCAAGTACTTGTGACGAGTAGCGATATTGAATATTTGATTGCCAACAGATTTACTAAGCTGTCATTCAAACAGTATATATACAAATTTAGGGAAAACCGCCTAAGCTGGATATAGGCTACAGCAGTCGGGGCTGGATGTTTGCTTCAAGTGATAGGCCAGGTAAGTGAAGTTATATTATCTTGCTGTAATTATGTCGTTTTCTTTACGTTTTCTGACTAAAAGCAACCAAAAAGCCATTTTAAAGTGGTTAAGCAAATAATAATAATAATAATAATAATCGGCAGGGATCCCAGACCAATACAATTAGTGTGCCTCCTCTATTTTAAAACCCACGAGCCGCCACTGTCAGTGATCACAATCACAAGTATGATGCTGATCGGGTCAGTCGCACTGGTGCTCCTAAATATGTTTTCATAGTCGCACGCAGTAGTTTTCAGTCGCAAATGCGACTGAAATGGTCGCACTGTAGAGCCCTGCACATGGAACTGATCAATTTAATTTATCAATTTAGAATTTATTCAGCTCTGATAATTATGCAGGGAATATTAATGAGGATGTTAATATTAGTCAGCCTGTAATCCTATAATGCACTCATGAATTGAAAAAGCAGACAATCCATTCATGTTTTGTTATTTTATTTGCCCTTATTCTCGTTTTTCGTTCTGGGAAAACTGTTCCAAACGGCTACAGTTCACACCAATCACACAATTACGTGCTTTTCTCGTTTTCCTAACCAGAAGAGAACACCATCATTTTTACATTCTACATGAGTATCAAATGTCATATGCATTAAAGAACAATATGAAATTAATTTTAAAAGCTTTTTCTCTCAAGTTCAACATCTCAAACTGTGTTAGGTTCATGGTGAAATAGCATGCACCATTTCTTTCTTCTTTTTTTCCCCCCCTCAATAATGCACCCATAATGACTGCATACAAGCACTTGAGAATAATACGTTTCATATTAACATGAAGCTCATATGCAACAGTAATCATTAGCTCTAAGTTTTTTTTGTTTTTTTTTAATTACATTGATCAATCTAGATTTTTTACGTTTTTAAAGTATTTTCTGCTGCATTTATTTAACCAAAAATACTGGAAAAACGGTCTTCAGTGTCAAATGATCCTTCAGAAATCATTCTAATATGCTGATTTGCTGCTCAAGAAACATGATTATTATCAATTTCTTATTAGAATATTGCTTTGTTTGCTTAGCCACATGCTAATATTTTTTCACAGTGTCATGTGTTGGGTTTGTTTTGCTGGACTCCACAGTGTTCGTAGAATTAGCTGTAACTCCTGGGTAACTTAAAAGGTGCGGCAGATTTAATTATGAGCTCTACTTAAATTTTTAGGATAATTACACGGCGACTTTGTCTTGATGACAAGTTGGGATGTGTGATGGAGTCTCGGCGCTCGTTCCTTTGAGCCCAATTATCCATAATCCAGAGCTTCTCCTCCAGAGACGTTGTGTAAGGTCTCAGTCAGAGAGGTGGAGCGTCAGTGGAAGAGTGAACTGAAGTTCAGCACACTATCAAACACATGCAGTCATGTCTGCGGATAAACGTGTCAGACTGCAACTTGCAAATGTTTCTTGGGTCGAATTTAGGGCTGTCCAGGTAAAAGCAATAATTACGCATTAATGCTGTGCCGTTAAAGCAGGTTCTATTTTTGACCCTATGAACCACCTGTAGTTCAAGCCAGGGTTGCCAGATCTGTGGTTTTCCCTTCAGGAAGCATCATTTGTAGCGCATTTCCTATCCAATAATCGCAAAGATCTTTGTCCTTTGTTGCTTCTGATAAGAAACAAAAAGACTGAGCTTTCAAATCCTGTACAATTTATCACAAAGTTCAAACAATAAATGCAGTTTTGGCGCTCTTAAATGTGTTGCGAAAGATGGCTGTAGCCACTTCAGTTCAAGCGGTAGCGCAGTGCTAGTCTCTTCCGCTTTAATACGAGTCATTGCTCAAAATAAACAAGAATGAACATCAGAAGGTATGTTGAAAGGTACAGTATAATTTACTGTAATGTATCACGTCTCATATACTGTAATCACTCAATCAGCGTTTCAAATGAAAGAAAGACGTTAAATAAAACCGCTTGTGAACTATATGTCTCTTAACGTTGCATTTACCTCAGGAAAGTCAAAGGGGTCATATGATGATGCTGAAAATAACATTACATTACTTTGTGTGAATGTGGTGTAATGCAATGTGTTTACACGGTTCAAAAAACACATTATTTTACACATACCCTACATTATTGTTGCTCCTCTCTACCCCGCCTTTCTGAAATGCATTGATCTTTACAAAGCTCATCGTTCTGAAAAGCGAGGTGTGCTCTGATTGGCCAGCTATCCAGTGCATTGGTTGTTTACTGATCTAAATGAAAAGAGTTGAACACTTTGAGTTAATAGTTTGTTTGAATCACTGAACTTAATCATGAGTGATTGCAATGATTATGAAAAACAGCAGTGCTGTAATGCTTTGCGGTGTCTGGTGTTGTTTAGTTTTGCTCACTTTTACCGCTAGTCACATTTTGCCCTTCTGTTCTGCTGTATTTGCTCAGCTGCTTTCAGATGCATACAGTGATGATATCAAAGTTCAAGTTTGTAGCTTTTTTGTGAGTGTTGGACCTCTATCTGGGATTGGTGACCTCAGAAATGCATATGATGGCTCTGTCGTTCAGGTAAAGGTCGTGTTGTCATTTAGTGCTTTATTTTATGTGGTATTTCAGAGTGAGAGGGAGCACGTCGGGTCTCGGGCCTTGAAACCAGACGTTGGGAATTCATTTAGAGAGCATTTTCAGATGAGTCACTAAAGGTTAAAGAAGGAAGTCACCCTTAAAGAAAGATGGAAATACTCTGTGCTGCTGTGTGATTCTCAGCGGTCAGTTTAATTATAGCAGCATGTTTGATATGAAGAGCTGGCACTGATATCAGATGAGTGTGGGATGTTGATTATTTCATGTTTGTTCTTACTTATTTAATGCTTCACTGAAGTAGTGCAGATTCCTGTTTAATTATTTCCCAGATGCCATTTGACTTTCTGCGCGTGAGTTTCGCAGTCTTCTCTGATTTTCTTTTTTCTTTTATTTAGATTTAGATTAAAGTTGGGTTTTCTCTATTTTTGAGCTTAAAGAAATAGACCCTTGAAAATGAAAATTCAGTCATTATATACTCACCTTTAAAGATTAGTTTGAATAATTTTCAGAAAATAGGACTTTAATTTTATCCAATTTATACTGTGGAAAAAGTATAAATATTAATACAATTTATACCGTGAAAAATTATGACTTTTTAATATATTTAATATACTTTTTTATAATAGTATAATTGTGTAAAATATGTTTTTGGAAAATATTTAGTATTACATTATTATTTTTATAACAATATATAATAATATATTTTAATATTATTTTGTTGTACTCACTATAGTTCTGTAGTGATAGATAGATAGATAGATTATTATTACGTTGTTGTTATTACGCTATTATTACGTTGTTGCTGTTTTTTTGTACTTTTTATTGATTTATTTTACTTTTTTTTTTGGTAACACTTTATTTTAAGGTGTCCTTGTTACATATGTCACATGTACATACTACTATAATAACAGGAAATTATGCATAATTACATGCAAGTAACCCTAAGCCAAACCCTAATCATAACCCTAACCATATAGTAAGTACATGTAGTTAATTAATATCACCCAGTAGTTAAATGTATAATTACACTGTAACAAGGGCACCATAAAATAAAGTGTAACTTTTTTTTTTCTTTCCTTGGACCCCAGTTTGAAAACCCCTGGTCTAAACTGCTAGTTAACTAGTCGATCTTAAGCACGCTTTGTATAGGCCTAATCAGGTTTAGGTTGACCAGCCTGACCATCTTTATGAATAGTGCTAACTGAATCGCTAGCATGATGATTGAACGGCAGCATGTGACATTTGGATTCTATCAGTCAGATGATGAATTCTGAGGGAGATCTTTCTTTTATGCTTGAAAAATAATTATTTATCAGATCACAAAAGCTAAATTGCAGTGATATTATTTGATGAATCGGTCTGGCATTGGAGGTTTGACCTTGCTTTATCTTTAAGCACAAATAGTCTATTTATTCTAGCATGTTAATGGATGCTGATGGCTATCGCGGCTGCTTTCTGAACTCAATTAGCAGCGTGATTGTGTGATAAACTCTCATTAGCATTAAAGCTAGAAGAGCGTGCAGATCATCCAGCAGGAGTGCGCAGATTTCCTGATAGCGTCATGCTACGAATAAATGAAGGCTGAGAAATGCATAATTTTAGTCGTTAATCAGACAGAACGAGCTTATTCGTATGATGATGACAAATTCTTCATGATTGACTTAATAATGTGCCGTGATGAGGTTTCCAAAAGCTTAAATTTAGCAGAAGTTCAGAACGACCTTTTAGCGCTATTTAGGATTCAGAATCGCACAGGCAGCTTGTATTATTTATATTTTTCCATCACTCAAATCTGAACGTCTTTGTGTGCCGTTTTCAATTGAGGACTGAGAATGAGAGAAAATAGCGCCCTATGTAGTGCACAAGGTGCTGTGGATTAGTGTGGATGTGTGAGGGGAACGGCGCTGCGCTCTGGCTCTCTAATGGGTTTACTGTAATCACTTTAGGAAGGGTTTTATCCCGTGTGCCGTTCTGACCCATGCAGCTATCCCGCACACCCACTCCACCGCTGACACCACACCAGGGACCATTTAGCAAGTGTTGTTTTTTTAAGCTTTAGAGAGCTGGCTGGAAACCAGCAGTGTAGGAACTTTACTAAACTTCTCCGGCTTCACTCATGAATATTATTTATTAATGATGCAGTGGCATAGTACATAGTATAGTGTTGAGTTTTTGGTTTGGTTTTAAAGTTTTGTATTAAATTTATTTCTTTTTTTTTGTTTTTTTTTGCATTCAACTACTTTTTTAGAGCAAGCAACACATACTGAATAATAGCAAAAGTCACATTTGATTTAATATCATCTAGTTAGAATTCATTTAAAGCCTCGCTGCAGTTTTTGGTGTATTTTATTTTTTCTTATTTTATTGTTTTACTTTATTTTAGATATTTTTATTCATGATTTCTTTCTTTATTACTTGTTTTTAATTATTTTTATTTAATGATTTTTTTCCTTTATTTGACATTGTATCTATCTATCAATCTATCTATCCATCCATCCATCCATCCATCCAGAATTCATATAAAGCTGGAAAAGTGTGTAAATAATAAAACCTATCTTATCTGTTGTTCGTTGCTTTTATGCTACAGCAATATGATGAAAATATCAGTTGGAGATTAACAGTTAACATTAATAATCAAGATAGTTTTTTACCAAGTGTTGTAGTTAGTCTAAGGTTTTTTAGAGCTTTTATGATTCATAGCAACATAGCAGTATGAAACAATATAGCATGTGTGTTTATTGCCATCTTACAGTATCTTTGAAATCAGCTCAACCAATCGGTTTGTCTGTCTGTGGTAGTCATGTGGGAATAATTGGCTGTTCCTGTACTTCCCATGATGCATTGCGTTAGTCCTTACTACGGCCGTCCCCAGGGTTTTTGTGCAGTAAACAGTTTCTCTGTAATATTCCTTCTGGAGAACATCTTTCCTCAGCACGAGCGGATGCTCTAAAGAGCCCAGAGCTAGACCCCGTGTGTCTCTGAGGACAGCAGCAGACTTCAGCATCGGCAGCTCTTCAGTGGATCATCGTGCCGCGTGTTCACTGCAGCAGAAAATTGCCTGAGATAAGGAAAGTGAAAACCGTGAATTTAAGAAACTGAGAATTTGCTCTCCTGGAGGGATGAGGAGCAGCAGGTGAAACGCTGATGTTAAACGTAAAGAAACACTCTCCGTTCTGTCTGCATTCAACATTTCCTACTAACAGCACCAGTTAGTGCTGTTTGCTAATGCTTATTCTTATTTGATTCTTATTTATTTTATTTATAATTTTTTTTGCTATGATGTTTTTTATTATTATTAGGCTTTATTTTATTTTGGTTTATTTTGATATTTTGTTTTCATTTATTTTTGAAATTGTTTTATTTAGAAATATGAATATTTTATTTTTTGTTTATTTTTATAATATGTTTATTTTTGTTATTTAGTTAATTAACTTAAGCATGTAACTTGTAGCATGTATTCTTATTCAACATTTATTTATTATTTTATTTTATTTTTTAATTATTTATAAATGGATGTGTATTTATTTATTTATTTAATTTCCCAGACAAAGGTTTAGGGAAAAAAATCAGTAATTTATTGGTTAAAAAACATGGATATCCTAGAATCACTCAGAACACCTTAGCAACCACACATTTTTTATTAATTTAATTTAATAACATTTTTAAATACTTTTTCCCAGGCAAAATCTGTAATTTGTTTAAAAAACATGGAATCCCTGAAATCATAACACCATAGCAACCACCGAAGTGATTTTCTTCTCTTTTTTTTATGGGCAAACACCACTCACGCTTCCTTTTAGAATATGCAAAAATCTAGTTTAGGCATCATTATTACTCATTACCACATATTTGAGTCGGTTCCATTTTGGCGGCCGTCATGTTTTGTCTGTTATGTTTTCCCTGCGGATGTTTGAACGCCGTTAACATGAGTAATCAGTTTACATATTCATAGCTGTGATGACAGAAAGCGTGACTCAGGGATGTTGTAAAACAGAGCAGAAATGTGAAGCGGTGATGTAGAGTCTCTGTGGGAAGACGGAAGTGACTCTCTGTCCTTTGTGTCGTCTGCAAATGCAGCTTCAGCGCAGGCCAAATCTCTGTAAGTGGCAATCAAGCTGCTCGCTAAAAGCCTCCCACCGCTCTTAATTATTAATATTCATTTCCTGTTCAGACAGGACTACCTCATCTTCCAGACTCACGCTAGAATCATCGTCTTCTCCGTCTCCCTCGTTCTCTCATCAGTCCTGTTCAACGACACACACAGGAGACATTAGTAGACACAGCTACTTCTTTCTTTCTCTTTATTTATTTATATATATTTATAATTCACTGGGAAAGTGTGAAAAAGTAATTGGTCAAAACGTGTATTTATGTTTATGCATTTTTATTATTTATTTGTTTATGCTTTTATTTGTGCTTTATTTATTTGTTTATTTATTTATGATTTTATTTATTTGTTTTCTTTCATATCTATTTATGTATTCATTTATTTATTCAATCACTTATAAATGTATGCATTTATTTATGTATGTATCTTTATCCTGGATTCACAAAAGACGGGAGAAGTCTGGAAAATTCAGAAATGTTGAACAAACAAAGTGTGTTATTTATTTATTTATTTCTGTTCACAAAAGACTGGAAACGTGGAAAAAAATAATTGGTCAAAAATTGTGGAATTCATTCATTCATATTTATTTATGCATTGATTCATTTATGTATGTTTGTTTATTTATTTTTGCATTTATATTTATTTATCGATTCATTCATTCATATATATATTTATTTATATATTATATATTTTTTTTTTAATCTTTATCTCTATTCACAAAAGGGAAAAAATTATGTGGAACAAACAAAGTGAGAAATTAATTCTTTAATTTATGCATTTATTTATGTATTGATTCCTTCATTCATACTCTCTTTTATCTTTAGCCTGGATGCACAAAAGACTTGAAAAGTGTGAAAACTGGAAAGTTTATTGATGTAGTTTATAGTTTATTTGTGTATTAGCGCCCTATTT
Organism: Sinocyclocheilus anshuiensis; assembly: GCF_001515605.1. Lineage (NCBI taxonomy): Eukaryota > Metazoa > Chordata > Actinopteri > Cypriniformes > Cyprinidae > Sinocyclocheilus > Sinocyclocheilus anshuiensis. The sequence continues at coordinate 757,224 of NW_015537963.1, forward strand.
TTCCTCAGTCTAATGACCTTTGGCTTGTTACAGCTTTATTCTCTGTAGAGCTGTTTTGGAGTGATTTGTGCAGTGAAAAGTGCTACACAAATACATTTGGATGGAATTGAATTAATTATGTATGAATCTGTACTGCACAAAGCAGCAGTTTTGGATAGACTGCTTTGACTGTTCAGGATTTATTTCTTTATTTTGTCTGCCAACTGCAACTTTTTAACTGTTTAATTTCTGATTGTTCAGAAGGAAGTGTAGACCTTTGGAAAGTTAATCAGATCCCTCTGAGCTGGAGATTTCTTCAATTAGAGTGAAACGAACGGTCGACGTTTCAGCTGCATGCCGCGTGTGCACAGATTTCCAGTTTGGACTGAAGCTGTGAGAAATCATGTGCATAAATATGCAGCGCTGATTAATTCACAAGATGAGGGCCGTATCCTAGAAAGAGAACTGAGATTACACTTCATAATAACACATACGGAGGCCTGCGGGGGCCAAGAATCATTCTCTTTCTGTCTTTATTTTTTTCAATGAGAGAAGGCAGAGACATTTATGTACTGTATTATAATAATTTATTAAATAATAATGGTATAATACCTATTTTTAAATTCTTAAATATTTAATCATTTTATTGTTCGTTTGTTTGTTTAAAACACAGTCACATCTGACAAAGGGGTGTGCAATATTGACAAAAAATTATATCTCGATATTTTCTGGGATTTTATCGATAACGATAATTAGACGATAAAAACGTAAGTCTCTTAGTTAACTTATTGTTTATTGAATTCAGTGTCACATTTGTAATCATGCAAATGCATTTTAATAGACTGAATCATGCAGTGAAAGAACGCACTCGAAATGTGCACGCACTAGTCTAGACTTCACGCAATGTATGCGTGCGCTCTATAGGGATGTTTTGAATGGTTTTAGCAAAATACTCGATAATGTCAAATCGCACATCGTTAAAACAACAATTACGATATTATCGCAGACGATATATATATCGCACACCCCTAATCTGACATTGTATGGACATATATCTTTGATGGTTTATTTTTCATAAAGTTTGGAAGGTTACATGTGGTATTATATACACAAATTATTTATTGTTATTATTAACACAAATGTATAATATATAGTGCTGGATAGATTACTTACGAAGCAGTTTGTTACTGATTTGTTACAAATTTCATTATGGAAATTGTAGCTATTATATGTAATGACTAATTTTTTAACAAAGATAACACAAGTAAACACAACATGCAGTTTTTAAATGAAGGTTTTTATTATTAGGGGAAAACAAAATCCAAAACTACATGGCCCTGTGTGAAGAAGTGTTTGCCCCCCTGTTAAAACTGTGGTTTATCACACCTGAGTCGCTGTATATATATATATATATATATATATATTTCATGTCTATGGCTAGATTTATTCATACATTTATTTGTATGTCTATGTTTATTTATTTTTATATATGTTGGAAAGTTCAGTTTGCAGTTCATCGCAGCATCATGACCTCAGTTTGCTGGCACTCGCTGCTAGAAAGACGTAGTAAATGGATGTTTTTGCAATCCTCTAATGCAGCAGAATTGCTTTTGAGTTTCATGGATCAGCAGTCCAGTCAGAGTCATTAGATCTGACTGCAACACAAACACACGTCTGTGACTGGATCTTCATCAGCAGCGGTGAACGATGCGTGTGAAATCTGGTGGTGTTTCTGGTGTTTGCCCTGCCGTGCTCGAGTGTACAGACTGATTGGTTTTAATTGTGAGGGGATGAAAATGAGGCATGTCTTTGCTCTGTTTGCATCCCAGACAGCTTTGTGGAGATCAGAGCCCGGCTGCTGTTTGTTTGGCTCACACGGCTGCGTCTGCACGCATTGATTCTCTCATCAGTGGTATTAAAGGGAAGAGCGCGAGGGATGTACTGAGGAATCATTAAAGTGGTATTCGTTTGACCTCGCGGCCTTATATTGAGCAGCTGCAGCATTAGAGGAATCGTCTTTAACCGTCTTACACGGTTGTTGGCCTTTTGATGGTCTGATGAACGGGTAAACTGTTTCTGAAATGAGAGCAGTTCATCAGTATGAGAGCACGGCCACATTCATCAGTGTTACTCGTGTCTTAGAGACAAACAGAATGTGTTTTTCTTGGCTTGTTGATCCGGTTTATTTATAGAGGCAAAAGGAATTGATGAAACAGATCAAGTTTGACTGAAATTGATTAGATGAGCCATGTTTGAAGCCATCTTTAAACCTCTGTATAAATTCCCATGCGAATTTGATTTAAAAATATCCTAAATTTGTCATTAAGAAAGCGTTTCTTCATCATGTACTATCATTTACAGACACCTGTGATGGAGGTGTCTGAATTTATTTTTAGTTTCTTTATTTAGTTTTATTCTATTCTATTTATTGTATTTTGTTTTGTTGTGATGTTTTATTTTTATGAAGTTTTAAGTTCTGTTTTATTTTATTTTAAGTTTGTTTGTTTATTTATTTTATTGAAAGTGTTCCTTCATCAACTCCTGTCATTTACAAACATCTACAGTATAATGAATGTTTCCATTAATTTTTGATCCTATTTTATTATTTTTGTTTTGATTTATTTTGTTGTTTTATTTATTATTGTATTATTTTCTTTTACTTTTATATTTTTTGTTGTGATGTTTTTTTTTTTTGTTTATTATTGTATTTCTTTTATTTATGTTTGTTTTGTAATGTTTTGTTTTAATTAATTTTATTTCGATTTATTTTGTTATATTTTTGGATTTAGTTTTATTTCGTTTTTAAGTTATTTTAGAAATGTGTAATGTGTTTGTTTGTTTGTTTATTACTTATTTTAAAATGTTTTCCGCAAAATACTTCAGTGATATATTTTAATTAATTTATATATTTATCAGTAATTTATTAGTTAAAAACCTTGGAATCCCTAAAAAAAATTCACTCCGAACATCTTTGCAATCTATCATTAGGATGATTATTTTTGCATGTGCGAGAACCACCAGGTGTCTGTGAAGTAGCCATAATGGAAAATAATGCAAATGCATGAACTGTGTTTAATATATGTAAATTAGTCCTGTGAGTTAAAGGAATAGTTCAGCCAAAACTAAAACTGGTCGTCATTTAGTGACCCGTATGACCTTTTCTCCAGGTGTTCTGCTTGAGTCTCAGATGTGATTAAGAATGACATGTCCTGATGTTCTGTAAGGTCACAGACGCAGTAAATCTTTAGTGTTCAGCAGACTGAAAACACATCTACTGTTCATCTGTACCAGTCTGTCCTGATCCTGCAGCCTCGACTCCATCTCAGTTGTGTCCGTTTAGTTTGTTTTTGTCCAAAGTGATTGTTCTAGTGAAGATATAGCAGAATTGTATTTTCATGTAAGTGAAATAGCAGCTGTAAAACATGACGTCTGGAGATTTTGGGCAGTTTGTTTTGAAAGAAATTGATGCTTTTTTTCAACAAGGATGCCTTGAATTCATCAAAAGTGACAATAAAGACACAAGATTTCTTTTTCAAATAAATGCTGTTCTTTTGGACTTTCTATTCATCAAAGACAAAAATATCCACAGAACAACTGTTTTCAACATTGACGATAGCAGACATGTTTCTTGAGCAGCAAATCAGTGTATTCGAATGATTTCTGAAGGATCATGTGACACTAAAGACTGGAGTAATGATGCTGAAAATTCAGCTTTGCATCACAGAAAAAAAATTACACTTTGCAATGCATTCAAATAGAAAGGAGTTATTTTAAAATGTAATAATGTAATAATAATATTTCATAATTCTACAGTTTTTACTTTATTTTTAATCAAATAAATGCAGCCTTGGTGAGCAGAAGAGACTCCAAACTTTTGAATGATAGTGTAGATCCACACACTCAGCGGCATCATTTGAGGACAGACAGAGCAATGTTTAATGCCACAAAGTACTACAGTATTACACTTACTGTTGGCTTACTTACAGTTGTTTCTGCATGTTTAACTGAGATGGAAATTATATTTAAAAAAACACACAGTTCACCTCTGGAAACTATAACCTATTTTCCTTCCAGAAGACGATGTTAACCAGTGATTTGTGTTATAATGGCAGATGCGGCACTGAGCAATCTTATCATTTTGACACAAAATGTATTTTTGACTGTGGAATAGAATATTCAATCAATGAAATGCAGTGTAGGTTATGAGCTGCTGCTGCATTTCTGTTTTCTTTCCTTTTCTTTATAGAGAGTTTTGTACTGCATGTTTGGAAGCTCTAAAACACTCATTTCTGATGCTAAAAATGACTTAAAATGTCACTTTACTTCAGCATTACGATCAGATGGCATGACTGGGTTCACACAAATGAAGCTGTTTTTATGAAACTCATTGTGCCTCACATTTCCACAACAATAATACAGAGAAAACGGAGGATGAGGGAATTTATATCACAGTAGTGGTTTATGTTATGATACACAGAAGTTATTCATTGAAAACTAATTGTGTATAAATAAAACATGCATTAATTACACCAATATTCAAATTTTGGGGATTGTTTTTTTTAATGTTTTTGAACATGCTTAATGCTCATCAAGGCTGAATGTTTATTTGTTAAAAAATACTATAAAAACATGTGAAATACTATTACTGATTTAAATAACTGGTTTCTATTTGAATATGTTGTCAAATATAATTTATTCCTTTGATCAAAGCTGAATTTCCATCATCATTACTCCAGTCTAAAGAAATCATTCTAATATGAGGATTTGCTGCTCAAGAAACCTTTCTGATTATTATCAGTGTTGAAAATAGTTGTGCTGCTGCACATTTTTTTTCGAAAATGTGATACATTATATTTTTCAGGATTCTTTGGTGAATAGAACGTTAAAAAAAACAGCATTTATTTAAAAAATATCTTTTGTAACATTATAAATGTCTTTACTGTCAGTTTTGATCAATACAATGCTTAATTTCTGAATAAAAGTATTAAATTCTTTAAAAAATAAGTGTATATATTATCCAGTTAATTACTAAAATAAACCATACCATGTTTTGTTTTGTTTTGTTTTGTTTTGTTCAAACCAAAAACAGACACATCCCGCTCTCTATTTTCAGATTTCGCTTGTTTCATGCTCAATCTCACATTTAAATAATAAAAAGCAGTTCTACACTTTGATAGCTGTGCACTGATGCATTTACCACAGTATCAACAATGGGGTATAATTTCCTAATGCAACATATTGAAGCTACTGCTGCTTTCATACACATCCTCATTGTCATGCGTGTCAGATTAAATCTGCGGTCCGCTGTGACTAAAGTCTATAGTCTGTCATCAGTCTGTCTGTCCATCTGTTGATTCAGTAAAGCTCACTTGCATTATTAATGTCTGCAGTCACATTAAGCAGCCATTTTTCAGCAGCTCATTATAAACAGATTGTATCTGTTGGCCCTGATGAGAAACTCTCCATCTCTCCGTTACAATGCAGGAGTCAAACGTCCTCCAGATCCGTGATGTTAGCGCTCGCTCGCACTCTTTATCTTAGTCAATCAGAAATTCATTCGGCTCGTATCGCACCGCCCCGCTCGAGATTAAAGGATGATTAATAAGGCTTCTGATGCGTTTACACAGCCAGAGCCTTTTAAGACGACTTACAATTCAGTCGCTGACATCCAGTGGCGCTAATGAGATGTCAAACATCTGACAGACGCTCACACATGAGGGGTCAGACATTAACATCGCCGCTCGCACTTTCATGGTGGAAATTAATAATAAGAAACTTGTCCGATCTACTTCAGCTGGTGACTTTTGACACTTGATATTGAAGCATCAGCTAGTGTTTCTCAAGTGTCTTCACATGACAGTTTGATAATGTTAGACTACCTAGCAGAACAGCTGAACATGAAATAAAAATTGATTTTATGTATTAAACTATTTAATTTCCTAATACACGTTCCTTGTCATGTGGGTGTTCATTAAAACAAATTAATTAATGTATTTATTTATTTAACATAGCCTTTCATCATATATATTTTAATTGCTCTTCCTCTGAAATTATTTTCCTTTTCAGTTCACATCATCCTGGACAGTAATAATGTTAACTGGCTATAATATAACTAATCTGTTCATATTATTTATTTATTATTTTATGTTGTAGTATCTTGCAGTACTATCTATCTATCATCTATCTGTCTGTCAGTCTTGTCTATTAATTAAATAATGTTCTTGGTGTTATGTGTTATTTAAAAGGAGTGCCTTTATTTATTTATTTATTTATTACAATTTGTTTCTTAAATCATATTCTTGGTGTTATGTGTGTCATTCAAAAGGAGTGCCTATATTTATTTATTTTATTTTATTTTAAAAGAAAAATGTTAAATTGTATTTATTTATTTGTTTGTTTTTTTTGTTTTGATTTTACTTTTAACCTTTCAGCAAATTGTACTTGCTCTGCTTCGAAAATTACTTTAGTTTTTGATGTCCATCATCTTGGACAGTAATAATGTTAAATTGGCTGTAATATAAATAATCTATTTATATTGGATTTTATTTTGTAGTGTATTGTAGTGTATTTGGGCTTTTATTTATTTATTTTAAACTATTAAATTTTTCAATACATGTTCCTGGTCTTATGCATGCAATTTCAGTAAAATGCATTTATTTATTTATTTATTTACATATAAACCTTGAACCAATTGATCTTGCCTTTGAAATTTTTTTTTCAGTTGATGTTGTCTTGCATAATAATAATGTTAATTATCTGTAATGTAAATAATCTGTTAAATAAGTGTTTATTTCAATGTTGTGTTGCGTTTCATTGTTTATTGAAAATCCCCAACCCTGAATAATTGAATCAAAAACTCTCATATATCAATAGAAAAAGTTTCATTGCTATATTGTTGCAAGCAAAAGCTTTTAATACAAAACATGCTGTATGTATTGCTTGCTTTATTTCCATCTTATGTGTCTTGAGACTCCTGCTTTCTGTTGGGAAATGGTAGGAAAAGGTCTACATTACATAAATGTACAGACCAGTGAGTGAACATGACTGCTTCTCAAATTATGCCACATTACAGGTATGAAATGATCTGGACGTTCAGCTCTTTGAGTCTGTTCATCACGGTTTGATTGCAGACTGTCATTTTGCAGTGATTTGAGTCTCTCCTTTCTGTTCTTCCTCTCCATTCGCTCTTTCTCCTTTTCTTCAGCGGTGACGCAGTTAGAGAAGTATATAAAGATTTCTTGTTCTCTCTCAGTTCATTAGCGACGGCCTTTATTGAACTAAGTGGATAGAACGTTTTTAAGTCTCTCTAATATCCTCCTAATGTGGTCTCAGTGTGGCGGAGTTAAAGACCTGATTAAATTTATCATCTGTAGTTTGTGCTTTCTCTCCGCACACTGAACGTGGCTGTAGCTCTGTGTCAGGAATGACATTATTCTGTGTTTAACTGGCTGTGTTTATGGTTTATTTTCTACAGACTGTGGTTAAGAAAAAAACACGCTCATTTAAATATGAAAATGAATGGATAAAGTATGGCTGTGATGTCGTTTGCACTAGTTCTCGTTGAACAGACAGTGGCTAACGTGATTTTTTTTCTCTGATTCCAGAGTCTTCCTGCGAGCCATCAATCAGTACGCCGCCGTACTCAGCAAGAAGTTCCTTGATCAAACCAACTTTGAGCTGCAGGTGAGAATCTTTTTTTAATATATTGCTTGGAACAACCGAGGAGATTTTGGTCCCCATCCACTGCCAGTATATGCTAAATCCCCTTATGTGTTCAAGAAAAAATATCAGTGTGGAATGACATGAGGGCAAGTTGACGTAGTCCTGGTCATGTACATTTATGTATGTATAGTATACTATTTATATATTTATTTATATATTCATTCATTCATTCAAACTTGCTAGGCCTCTGAAACTACTTTCCTTTTCAGCTGAAATAACTTTGAACAGTAATAATGGATTTAATGTAAATAGTCTGTTTATATTGGCTTTCATATTGTGGTATATTACCGTATTTATTGCATTTATTTGTTTTATAAATACATGTTATTTATTCATTTATTTTCATTCTTTTATTTATTTATTTATTTTTACATTTATTTGATTTGATTTGTCATTTTGTTTTATTTATCTTTTACATAGCTTTTTCATTTGACATACTTTTAGATAATAATGTTAATTGGCTGTAATGTACATAATTTGTTTATATTGGGTTTTAAATTGTAGTGCATTGCAGCATTTATTACATTTATTTATTTTATACAATTCATTTTCTTAATACATGTTCCTGGTCATGTGCATGTTGTCTAAGAGAAATTTACTTTACTTTACTTTTGTGTTTTGCCTTGCATATGACCTTTCATCTAAAGAAGAAACCCGCCTACAAAGTTTCTTTTGTTTTCACTTTTCATCTTGGGTGATTAATAATTTTTTAAAAAAATTATGTAATGTAATTAATCTGTTAAATGGGTGTTTACTTCATCGATGCTGTCTGCATTTCTTTTGTTGTCATTTAATTACATTTGTAAATGTTGGAATTATACCACCTAAATTGAGTCAAATTTTGTGTTCAATGCAAGAGAGAAAATCAGTTTAAACATTTTTAGGTGAACTGTCCATTTAATAGATTAATAATTAAAAAAAAAAATGATTTAATGTAATTAATCTGTTAAATGGGTGTTTACTTCATCGATGCTGTCTGCATTTCTTTTGTTGTCATTTAATTACATTATTTGTAAATGTTGGAATTATACCACCTAAATTGAGTCAAATTTTGTGTTCAATGCAAGAGAGAAAATCAGTTTAAACATTTTTAGGTGAACTGTCCATTTAATAGTGTACCTGTATAATGCATTAAGACTAGGCGTGCTACCAGAAAACAACAAAAACAAACATATAGTCTTATTTATGAAAAGCACATTTTTTAATCGTCACTTTTGGCCTGGTTGTGTTAGAGGAAGTTCCAGCAGGGATCATTAAAGTTCTCTACCAGAATAACTCATGACAGGCTAATAGGCTGCAATTTCCCAGCATCTGATTTGAATATTTGAAGCGGCTCTTCTCTGAGCTTTGTGCTCGTGTTGGTTGTTGCCGTTTGGTGGTTATTCTTATCCCGGTCCTCGTTTTACCCATGAACCCATCTGGCGATGCACACTCTGGCTTTCAAGAGACAATGAATTATTTTGAAATAATTGTTGAGTGGCATCAGCTCTTCTGTGCTTTAAATAGCAGTGTGTGCACAGACTGTTGCTCATACTTATTGTTCGTACTTATTGCTCATACTTTGTTCAAATCTTTCACACTAAGTGTTAAACTAGTATGCATAACCCATTCCTCATTCTCTGTGTTATAAAAATGAGTGATTCCTCAAATGTCTTGATGAGCATTACTTTAATAACTGATCTCTTCTTTTTCTCTCAGCTGTGGAATAACTACTTCCACCTCGCTGTGGCATTCCTTACCCAAGAGTCTTTGCAGCTGGAGAACTTTTCGAGTGATAAACGGGCCAAGATCTTCCACAAGTAAGCATTTGTATGACAGACACCTACCCACAATGCACTGCTGCATAATACGAATCATTCATTCACCCTTTGGCCATTCAAGATGTAGATGAGTTTTTCGTCATCAGAACAGATTTGGAGAAATGTAGCATTGGATGCTCTGCAGTGAATGGGTGCCGTCAGAATGAGAGTCCAAACAGCTGATAAAAACATCACAATAATCCACACCACTCCAGTCCATCAGTTAACATCTTGTGAAGTGAAAAGCTGCATGTTTGTAAGAAACAAATCCAACATTAAGACGTTTTAAACCATTGTGTCCTCCATCCATAATATTGCTTTCTCCTATGGAAAATGTTGTGTAATCTGAATCAGGAGAGAAATCTGCACCGATCAAGCACTGTTTACAAGCCAAAACAGTTCTAAACACACCGCTTTTGCCTTCTCAATGCTACAATTCTCCAAATCTGTTCAGATGAAGAAACAAACTCATGTACATCTTAAATGGCCTGAGAGCGAGAACATTTTCAGTAAATTTAAATTTTTGGGTGAACTGTTCCTTTAAGGAGGCACTAACACAAGAAGAGTCAGCAATTTAAAGTTGTAAGGAATAATGAATGCATATAAGTTTCATCTGGTGGGGCAGAGAAAGGTGAAGGAAATTTGTTTTCATGAAAACATGCATTGCTGTTCAAGCCTTCAAGAACAAGAGACAGCAGGACTGAGTGAGAGAGCAGTGAAGAGCCTGTTATCTGCTCCAGGAGCTTCTGTCTGTCTGCTGTCGGTGTTTGCCTGTGGCGTGAGCTCATTCTCATAGAGACGGATCACTGTCTGTCAGGACTCTTCATCCTCTGGAATCACACAGCCTCTCGAGCGGCTTCCTCTCAGGATCACAAAGACATGTTTCCTGAACCACTCATTTTCTCAGGACATACGGTGCTGGTGCCAGTAACAACACCTCTTTCTTGAAGGCATTTTTGCTTTTTGGTTTTGGGTGAATTCACAGGAATTGAATAACCAGTGATCTCAGCACCAGCCTTTTCTTTTTCTCAGGGGAAAATATGATAATTAAATATACAGTATTTTTCAGATAAATGGGACCTGTACAGTATTAGATGGGATGACATCAGCAATCTTTTTCATTTATCTATTTATTGGATATTTAATATTATTGAATTATTATTATTATTCGCTTATTTCCCCGTCATCTAGCACAAACTTAAAGGGAAATCGAAAGATTTAACCCTTAAAGGGTTAGTTCACCCAAGAATGAAAATTAGGCTGTGTTTTACTCACCCCCGAGGCATCCTAGGTGTATATGACTTTCTTCTTTCAGACGAATCCAGTCGGAGTTTGTTCACCCCCCGGAGCCGTGTGAGACATTTTTTTTATGGATGGGCGCTTTTTATTTCACTTCTTTTGGACTGAAGCACTGCAACACCCGCTGACTGCAATGATAGAGCTTGGAATAGCCAGGACAATTTTTAATATAACTCCGACTGGATTCTTCTGAAAGAAGAAAGTCATATACACCTAGGATGCCTCGGGGGTGAGTAAAAAAACAGCCTAATTTTAATTTTTGGGTGAACTAACCCTTTAAAGAGTGTCTCTTAAAACTTTCTAGCCCTTTAAGAGCATGTTTGAGCGATTTGCTAAGAACGTAGTGATGGAATAAAAGTTTGTTTATTTATTTATTTATTGTTTTTAACTATTTTATCCAATTTATTTTATTTAATTAATAAAACAGCATCAAACTTTAAACAATTACTTAATTCTGCCAGTAATTTTAATTGGCCATAATAAGTAATAATGTATAAGTAATTTATTAATAATAGTCCATAACATAAAAATAATTCAGCTAGATTTTAACATCACATTCCTTAAAAGAAATAGTTCACTGAAAAATATATTTTGTGGCACGGAAATGTCAAATCTGAATATTCTAATATTCTGCACTTCCTCAAAGGAAAAATGTTCTGAGGATGAGCAGTTGATATTTTTGGGTGAACTGTTTAATTTTAATACCAAACGTGTGCAAAAATAAAAGCACGCAGAGCTCAACACATTGTCAGCTGTAATGGAGTTGAATTTGTTTACTTGCTGACAGCATTTCAACCTTGATTACACTTCATGTCCTGGAATTCTACAAAACCCTCAAAAATAAAGCAGCACATGGTTGGCATTTTGAGGGCTTTCATCAGAAAAAGTGCTGATGTCTTGAGGATATCTTGTCTCATATTTCTAACAATCTGTTGGGCTGTTCTGTCTTTGTTCTTCGGTGCTGTTTGCCTCCCGTCGGGCCTCTTTCAGAGCCGTAGCCTCAGCTTTCATCAGTCCGTTCTCTCTGTGTTCTGCTGGAGGTGTCATGCTGACCTGAGAGAGGCTGCTATTGCTGCTGCTGCTGACTCTTCACTCTATTGCTTTTTTCTCCTCATTCTGTCTGTCCTAGCCCAAACTTCACTGCCATCACAGTAAAGGAGCATCAGGCCAAAGCTTTCACCCGTTCTCTTACTGGAGAGCCTTTGAGCCGTGCCTTTATGAAACTGTAGACTGTTGCTCTGTGGTGTTTAGGATGTTTTCTAAGTAGATTTGGGCGTTGCTATGCAGGACTAGGGATTTTTGTTGGGCGTTGCTATGCAGTTGCTAGGGTGATCAGGTTGTTTACTGATGTGTTCTGGGTCTTTTTTAGGGTGTACTCACACTAGGCGTTTTGAACCGTGCCCGAGCGCGTTTGACCCCCAAAGCCCGGTTCGTTTGACCAGTGTGAGCGCTCCGTGCCGCGTTCGGGCGGCCCTAATGTTTAGCCGGCCCTAGCCCGGTTGGAAGAGGTGGGCCAGGGCACGGTTCGGTTGGGCTCGGGCGCGGTGCGCATGCAGTGTGAGCGCTAACCGCGCCGGAGCACGGAAAAGATACTATTTTGTGTGCGCTACTATCATCATTACGACCGCAACCATATTCTATTACTACTACTACACAACACTTTTCAATTAATTTAATTTAATCAAGTATATTTAGGTTTATAATGGCTCTGGTTCTTACCTTATTGATGAACAAGAAATGTTAGTGCAGTGTGAGTGCAGACCAGCGGGGGAGTGGGGAGGGGGGATAATCGTGCTCGGTTCAAGGCAACCGTGCCTAGTGTGAATACACCCTTAGTGTGTTGCTATGCGGTTGCTGGGGTGTTCTAAATACGTTTAGGTTGTTGCTATGTGATTGTTAGGGTGTTCTGAGTGGGTTTAGAATGTTGCTATGCATGACTAAAGAGATTGGTGTTGCTGTGCAGTTGTTAGGGTGTTCTAAATAAGTTTATAATTTTGCTATGTGGTTGTTAGGGTGTTCTAAAAGGGTTTAGAATGTTTCTATGCAGGATTATGGAGACTGGTGTTCCTATGCAGTTGCTAGGGTGTTGTAAATAAGTTTACATTTGCTATGTGGTTGTTAGGTTGTTCTAAATGGTATTAGGAAGTTGCTATGCAGGACTAAATAGATCGATGTTGCTGTGCAGTTGCTAGGGTATTCTAAATAAGTTTAGGTTGTTGCTATGTGGTTGTTAGGGTGTTCTGAGTTGGTTTAGATTGTTGCTATGCAGGATAAAGGGGATCAGTGTTGCTATGCAGTTGCTTGGGTTTTCTAAATAAATGTAGGTTGTTGCTATGTGGTTGTTAGGGTGTCCTGAGTGGGTTTAGAATGTTGCTATGCAGGACTAAAGAGATTGGTGTTGCTGTGCAGTTGCTTGGGTGTTCTAAACAAGTTTAGGTTGTTGCTGTGTAGTTGTTGAGGTGTTCTGAGTGGGTTTAGAAAGTTGCTATGCAGGACTAAAGATATTGGTGTTGCTATGCAGTTGCTATGGTGTTCTAAACAAGTTTAGGTTGTTGATGTGTGGTTGTTAGGGTGTTCTGAGTGGGTTTAGAAAGTTGCTATGCAGGACTAAAGATATTGGTGTTGCTATGCAGTTGCTATGGTGTTCTAAACAAGTTTAGGTTGTTGATGTGTGGTTGTTAGGGTGTTCTGAGTGGGTTTAGAAAGTTGCTATGCAGGACTAAAGATATTGGTGTTGCTATGCAGTTGCTATGGTGTTCTAAACAAGTTTAGGTTGTTGATGTGTGGTTGTTAGGGTGTTCTGAGTGGGTTTAGAAAGTTGCTATGCAGGACTAAAGATATTGGTGTTGCTATGCAGTTGCTATGGTGTTCTAAACAAGTTTAGGTTGTTGATGTGTGGTTGTTAGGGTGTTCTGAGTGGGTTTAGAAAGTTGCTATGCAGGACTAAAGATATTGGTGTTGCTATGCAGTTGCGAGGGTGTTTTAAATAAGTTTAGGGTGTTGCTGTGTGGTTTTTAGGGTGTTCTAGGAATGCTTGCTTGGTATTTCGATTGGTTGCCAGGGTGTCGCTGTCCAGTTTCTGGGGTGTTCTGAGTGTTTTTAGTGTGTTGCTAAGTGGTTGCTAAGTGGTCACTGAACTAAACAAACCCCCCCCTTAAGTCCGTCTCATAGTCTGATCTGTAGACATGACTTGTGTTTTGAGAAGAGCAAACAGCACTAATAGAACAGGAGCGCGTGTCCCTCGCACTCCTTCATCTGTCGCTGTACTCCGTTCACATCTCGTTCAGCGAGCGTCCCGTGAGCTGACAGGTGTTGGTGTTAACAGCCTCGGCTTCCTCTTCTGTACAAGTGCGAGGGCACGCTGTCTGTCTGCCTCTCTCGCTCTGTCACCGCGTACACTAGAGACACAAATTATAAAGCAGAGCTTAGCAGGAAATGGGAGGTGAGGGAGGAGGGCTACAGGAAGTCAGGAGGAGGAGAAGTAATTAAGGGAGCGGGTCAGTGGAGTCAGCATGTGAATGGATAGATCAGACAGGGAAAATGAAGTGTCCGAGAGGAGTATGAGCAGAAACATTCACTATCTGCATCTGAGATGCATGCTATTTCCAGGGTTATTACAGGCTTATATATACAGTATATATATATATATATATATATATATATGAAATTAAAATGTGAATGGAAAATATAAAATAAAAAAACAGATTCAAAATATTAATAAAAACTATTATAGTATCTTAATGATACTAAAATAACACTTTTACAGAAATGGCTTTTACAGAAATGCACCGGGTCAACAGCATTTGTAGCATAATGTCAATTGCTTCAGGAAATAATATTGACTGAAATAAATAAAAATAATGTCTGCTCTAGTGTACAGTACTGTAAAAATGTTGTGGATAGGTAAGATTTTTTAAAATAAAAAGTTTCTTATACTCACCCAGGCTGCATTTAATTGATAAAAATACAGTAAAAACAATAATAATGTGAAATATTACTACTGTTTTAAGTACCTGTTTTCTATTTGAATATTTTGTCAAATGTAATTTATTCCTGTGATGCCAAGCTGAATTTTCAGCATCATTACTCCAGTCTTCAGTGTCACATGATCCTTCAGAAATCATTCTAATATGCTGATTTAAAAAAACAATGCTGCTTCATATTCATGTGGAAGCCATGCTATTTATTAATTAATTTATTTATTTTTCAGGATCCTTTGATAAATAGAAAGTTCAAAAGAGCAGTATGTTTAATCAATCCTTGCTGAATAAAAGTATTAATTTCTTTATGAAAACTGTAGACATGTTTACCAGAATAACACATTGGTATTGCTAAATTAAACCCCAGATCACACAGAGTTGAATAACGTCCTGGTCAGACTCGAGATGAGTCATGTGATGTGCTTTACATGCTAGCATGCATCTGATCTGCATCATCTCTGTCGCAAAAATGATTCAACATCAGGAACGAGGGTCAAACGAAGGAATGAAGAGGGAGTTGTGAGAGGCTTTACTGCATGTTAACTGAGCTCCGACGCGCCTCGTCCTTGTCATCATAAATTACCACTGGATGAGAGCGTATTGACAAAGCAATCAATGGTGGCTCAGAATTCAGCCGAGGCCCACAGGCATCCCAAAATGTCAGCGTGTGATGACACAGTGCTAATGAATGGATGCCAGGCCCGCAGAGGTAAAGCATAAGGGATCTGTCTTCATGCCGCTTTCTTCACACTTTCTTTGAATGAGAGCGCCGGTTCGGGACGCGTCTGCGCTCTCGTCTTCTGTCCACTTCCTAAACTCGTTTGACGTTGATTCTGAACAGCTTCTGCTCCTTTTTCTGAATCACAGATCATCCGTTCGCTCCTGTTAGAACAGTATTGTGAGGGAGGCTAGCAAACCGTAAATGTTTCCAATTCCAGGAGAAGAAATTGAAATGTTCTGATTTCATACCTCTGACTTTATGAAGACATTTTGCTAAAGTCTTTTTCTTATATCTTCATATTTCTCTTTTACAGGTATCAAGACATGAGGCGACAGATTGGCTTCGAGATCCGAGACATGTGGTACAACCTGGGTGAGCCGACCTTTACCAGAACATTATTAAATCAGACAAAAATAGATGTAAAGTACACAAGACTATGTCTGTCTGTAAGTTCTTTACACATAAGTGTTCATTATTGCATTCTGGTTTATCATAATTTGCTTGTTTTTGTATAATGTTCTATAGTGTCTTAGTTTTGTATAGTTTTTGCATAGCAGCTCAGTGAAGTAACTGCAAATCACTCTATATTCTCACATGATTTTCAGCTCAAAATCACTATTTCATATGTCCATCTATGTGTTTCATAAAGAGCTGTTTTGTCAGTAGGAGTACAAATTAAAGATGCAGTGAAGCCAAAATAAAAGATTGTGGTTTTTAGACCATGTTTGATAGCTTTCAGCTCATCTATATGCTTATGTGGTTTTTACAAAGTCAACTTTTTGCGCAATTAAAATACTGTTCAAAAGTTGTCTTGGTTGGATAAGGTTTTTAAACATTTTTGAAAGTCTCTTCTGCTCACCAGGGCTTTATTTGTTCAAAAAATACAGTAAAAACAGTAAAATTATGAAATAATATTACTATTTAAATCAACAGTTTTCTATTTGAATATATTTTAAAATATAATTTATTCCTGTGATGCGCAGCTGAATTTTCAGCATCATTACTCCAGTCTTCAGTGTCACATGATCCTTCAGAAATCATTCTAATATGCTGATTTGCTGCTTAAGAACCATTTCTTCTCATTATTATTTTATTAATGTTGAAAACAGTGATACTGTAGTTTCAAGATATTTTGATGCATTGAACGAACATTTATTTGAAAGAAAAATCTTCTGTAATATTATAAATGTCTTTACCGTCACTGTTGATCAGTTGAGTGCATCCTTGCTGAATAAAAGCATATACTAATAAATCAAAACACATTTAAAATATGTAGCTTTTCTATGAGATGCTTGGTAAAAGGCTCAACCCCCATGTGTCCCGAAAAACCACGGCATCTTTAAAAGGTTTCCCAGCTTTCACGTACCACAAACTTCTGTATCGTTTCTTTTTGTAAGGCTTGCGTCTGGCACATTTGCATTGCTTACAGTTTTAGCGCTGATTCAGGCGGGTTATTTTTCGACCGAGACACCTCACGGTTATTTAGAGTCGTGCAAACGGAAATGCTCTGTAAGTGAAGGTGCTAATTAGTGGCAGGACAGTTGAGGAAGTACCGCTGTGAAAGTATTTTCGGCTCCCACGTTCCTCTCTGAAGGAATTTTTGCCACCTCACGCCTTTGGTTGTTCATTAGCTGGCGGGTTTAGTCACAGACACCAGAGATTCAGAGATGTTGGGCTGTATTCAGCACTGTGGTTGCGCGAAACTCTGAAGATTAGTCTTTTGTCTTTTGAGAGCTGTAGAAATCGTGCCTCCGAAATAGTTGTACACAGCTCACCAAAATACATAAAAGTTGTTGTTAGACACAAATGGGCACTGCGAGGAAGTAGCAGAGAGCTGATATTCCCTGTGCTGCTGCACCTGCCGGCAAAAATATCACAAACAGATCCTGTGTGTACGGCATAAAACACACCGAAGAGATCTTAAACAAATCAACTGAAGGATTCAGGCATGCTAACTGGTTTCTTCTTAACATCCTGCAGGTCCACACAAAATCAAGTTTATCCCTGAGATGGTGGGTCCGATTCTGGAGATGACGCTGGTTCCTGAGATCGAGCTGCGTAAAGCCACCATTCCCATCTTCTTTGACATGATGCAGTGCGAGTTTCACTTCAGACGCTGCTTCCAGACGGTCAGTTCTCACAGACAGTGTGATTTCTGGGATAATTGCACCCTCATTTGCATACTTGTACTTAGGGATGTAACGATTAACCGCGAGCCGGTTGAAAATAGATTTAAATATGTGACGATTCAAATCGGTTGAGATGCTAAACAAATCACGATTCAGTTAGGGGTAGGAGTTTATGTGAATGTATGTCTGAGGGGAACTTACTGTTTTTCGATGGTATTTTTTTCTTTTCCTCTTGCCGCTGTATAATGCATATTAAAGTTCATAAGTGCAGCAGCTGCTTTGTTTACAGCGGAAACCAAGGAAACACTTTAAGCACCACCTGCTGGCAGAGAGTGAATCTGCGTCTCAGTCAGCTCGTCTGCTGTTTCTGTTTCGTGCAGATATTTTTATGTATAGTTTCACAAAACTGAAGTCAAACCATTCTGTTTTTGCGTCAGATTTCTAAATTATTTATTTATTTATTTATCGAACACATTTATGCAGCATCTTTGTTTGGATCGTGATTAAAATGCAGTGGTTGCCTCTAATTTTAAATGGAAAGAGCACAGACAAAGCCTTAGTTTGTTTATATGAAGAGATTTCTTTAATTTGTGTTATTTATTTATTTGATTTGGGGCTTGTTTAGTTCTGTTATTTACATTTACATTATATTTAAATTTTGTTATTTAGCAAACGCTTTTATCCAAAGCGTCTAGTCCAAAGTGCTATATTATTATAGTGTTATATTTCAATTTCACAAAGAAACATACAGTATTTTGTCCAAGCAATAATAAAAGGACACATTTAATTTATAATTTGTCTTAAATCTCATTTTGTACAAAAAAAAAAAATTGTGAATCAAATCAAATCGGGAAATCAAAATCGGGAATCGAATCGTGAGTTGAGTGAATCGTTACATCCCTACTTGTACTGCATACTAATAGTACAGTTCATGGGAAAGTGCACTATACCGTTCAAAAGTTTGGGGTCAGGAAGTTTTTTAAATATTGTGCTCACAAAAGCTGCTTTTATTTGATAAAAAATACAGTAAAAAATGTGAAATATTATTCCAATTTAAAATAACTGGTTTCTATGTGAATGTATATGAAAATGCAATTTATTTCTTGTGATGCGCAGCTGAATTTCCAGCATCATTACTCAAGTCTTCAGTGTCACATGATTCTTCAGAAATCATTCTGATATGCTGATTTGCTGTTTAAGAAACATTTCTTTTTATTATTATAGTTAAGCACAGTTTAGCTGGTTATTTTTTTCCTTCTTTTGTGGAAAGTGATATAATTTTTTTTGATGAATAGAAATATTACATTTGAAATAGAAATCTTTTGCACCATTATGAATATCTTTACTTTCATTTTTTAAATTGAATGCATCATTGCTGAATAAAATTATTAATTTCTTAAAAAAAAAGAAAAGAAAAAAAATGACTGACCACAATAATTGATACAGGGTTTATTGGTAGTGCATTTACAGTTATTTTTAGTAGTGTCATGATACCAACATTTCAGTAGTCAATGCTAAATACAAAAAATCATGACTTTATTAACACAGCAAAAACTAATATGCTACAGAACATATTAAAATGTTTTTTTTTTTAAATATTAAAATCATATTTAAATATTAAAATGCTAACAATATAAACTGAACATGTAGTCTTCAGGTGTTTCTCAGTAATTAAACATTGCTTCTGGTTTTTAAAGTAATTATTCAAGTAAACAGACAGTTGCAGTGCTCTTAATAGAGCATGTGTGCAAATACGCATGTGAGCATTCGAACACAGCCGTTCATGATGTTTAAAAGAAAAACATTTCATTCGAAAACAGTTCATTTGCATTCTTCTAACAGACTGTAGTTCAAGATCTGCTAGTTCTGTTCTTGCATATTATCTAGTGTACAAATTCGGATGCAGCCCTCGTTCCACATCCCTCAGAGATCTTCGTCTACCTCAAAGATCACTGCTGGAAGGTTATGGATTCACTGCTTCCTCTGATATGCTTTGCTTTTATGATAATCTACATATGCGAGAGTGTCTTTGGACTGCAAACTGCAGCTTCGGTTTGATCTGAAATCTGTCACAGGTTCAGCGAGTATTTGACGCCCTGCCTGTCCCATGGGACGCACTAGTACATTAATATGAGAGCGTATTAACATTAATGCAAGTGATGACACAGAATATCAGTCACATCCATTCAGAGATTGTGATGTGGACTTTGAGTCTCAGAGCACTTGAGTCTGTATGAAGAGGTAATTGCTGTTCTGACTGCTTGATCGGGAACACTGGCAGACAGGCCCGTGTGTATAAAACCGTCCATTTCTCTCTCGTGCTTTGGTGGTGTTCATTGCGTGTTGACCTAGTCTTGTAGTTTGAGTAAATATTTGGTAAACATCAAACATTTCATATTATGTGCAATGCAATGAAATTTTATCTAGCAACCCTTGGAAAAGCCAACAATAAAATGAACTACTACTTAAAAATTAGAAATGTATTTTATTTTATTTAGTTTTATTTCTTTCAAATTTACCAAAATAAGCTGCAAATATGTATTGCACATTTACCATAGACAGTGAGTGAACTATCTGCTTGTTACATTTGTGTTTTTATCATAAAATATGTATTTTTGCTATACTACTCTGTATTTTGTTTTATTTTATTATTCTATCATTTTATTTTCTTTGTTTTATTTATTTAAAATATAACTGAAGTAAGGCACAAATATATATATTGCACATTTACTATAGACATCTGCTTTTCATGTTTGTATTTGTATCAGAAATAAATTAATTTGTAATGTTAATTCCACTGTATTGAGATTGTAACAAATACAATCCAGTCTAAATGTGGAAGTGAAGCACTATTCATGATGTCTACAGTTTATGGGCTTTTATAGCAGTTTTATTGTCCACCAGGCAACAATTGCATCAAACTTTATCAAGTTAGGGAATTTTAATTAGTAAAATTTATGCTAATAATGACATCTACAGTAGGTCTGTGAGTTATCTAACATATGAGGATGATGTGAGGAGGACAGAAATCATAATGTGTGTGTTTGCATTGTGTTTTCATCTATGCTGTATAGTCATCTTAATTTATTCTATAACAGCAGGAAGAGCAGCATCTGAAAGAAAGTCCCTCAGACGTGTGTGTGTCTGTGTGTGTGTGTGTGTGTGTGTGTGTGTGTGTGTGTGTGTGTGTGTGTGTGTGTGTGT
>NW_015537963.1:778099-782387 GCF_001515605.1 Sinocyclocheilus anshuiensis
TCTGATAAAGTGCAGTGATGGTAATGAGCAGATAAAGTTGAGCTCACAGTCGCTGTGACTGATAACGGCTGATTACTCTCTGACACAGCGCAAGAGAGCGAGAAAACACAGGAGGAGGAGAGAGAGGAGGGTTGGGAGGAACGACGCTAATGAAATGAAAAATTAGCCACACTCGTTATTTACGGCCACTGTGTTTAATTGCAGTTTGAGAACGAGATCATCACCAAGCTGGATCATGAGGTGGAAGGCGGCCGAGGAGACGAACAGTACAAAATCCTCTTCCAGAAGATGTGAGCGCAGATCGCACACATACGCACACACTGATAGTGATATTGATATCATTTCTACATGATGCTACATGAGCAGAACAGGTTTGTGTTTTTAACAACCCCCCAAAAAATCTAAACGAACCCTAATTAATTTGGATGTTTCTATATTAAATATTTAATATAGTATTTATACTATGTAATATAGTATAAATATTTAATTTTTATTTATTAAAAAAAAAAAATATATATAAAAACTAATAAAAACAACAAGATTACAAAAAATATAAAATATAAAAATGAAATCTAAATATTAACAAACCACAATAGCATTTCTGTTCATCTATAATAACATTGGTATTTCATATTAAATATCCATATTAAATGTTTAAAATTAAATGTATTTTCTTTGCATATAAAATGTTCTTAAAACTTATTGTGCTTAAAGAAAATTTATGTTTATTTTCATTGAAAGTAATTCTTTCAGTGAAATATAACTTTGCTTCTCAAATTGTTTTTTTTTCTTCTTGTTTTTTCAACTGTAAACCAATATCATAATGCCTAACTCGTCAGTGCATTTTGCTTGGAAATACACTGTATTATGGTAATTAATGTTGACTTTCATAAGGAGTTTAGGGACATATAAATTGAGCATGAAATCAAAATTGCTTTCATGTTGACTCTACATATATTGCACATGCTGTTGCATGTCTACAGTTTATGACATTGTAGTGTGTCTTCCAGTTTTAATGTGTGTGTGTGTGTGTGTGTGTGTGTGTGTGTGTGTGTGTGTGTGTGAGACAGTCTGTTGGAGCACTGCAGGAAGCACAAGTATCTGGCTAAGTCAGGTGAAACCTTCGTAACTCTGGTGGTCCGTCTGTTGGAGAGACTTCTGGACTACAGGACCATCATGCACGACGAGAGCAAGGAAAACCGCATGAGCTGCACAGTCAACGTGCTGGTGAGGAGAACATTTCGTTTCTCAACGGAGCGCCAATGCAGCAAACCCTCGAGTTTTACAATGCATCTTCACTCATATAAATGCATCTATTTCCTGACGGAGTGCGCTGTAACTGTTGTGTGTAGGCGTCCTGATGGCGTGGAGTAATTGCTTCAGCTTCTTTGTAACTTCATAATTGGCTCAAACTCTTTGTACATGCCCACGAGCATTAATGTTACGGCTTTCTTCAAACGTAGCATCAATGAAGAACTTGAAGCTGACAGTACTGCATATCAAAAACAATCTCTCACTGAAACAATGCTGTTAACTTGTGTGATTGACTGCACGCTCACACATGTAATCACCAGTTTTACAAGTGAACTGAACATCTATTTGTTAGCAGGATGTACTAAGACACGAATGCACATTAAATCTGAAAGTGCCGTTAGAGTCCTCGTGTTAAACATGACTCTCATATCGTCTCGTTGGTCGGTGTAGAAATCAACAGCACGAGTGCACAAGGACAGAAGACGTCACAGGGATGATGATGAATTATTCTAGAGCCCATTATCTCTGAAACACAGATTTGTAGGTCTTTGTGGACTGAGGTCAGGATGTGTTTAGTATGAATAAGTGACCTTGTATGTGCCTGTTTCCCTTGCAGAATTTCTACAAGGAGATTGAGAGAGAAGAGATGTACATCAGGTGAGTGGCTTTGTGTGTGTGTGTGTGTGTGTGCGGCACCGCCGGCGCGAACAGAAATGATCACAACGCCTGAGTACCGCATTTAAATCTCTTTCAGAAAAGGTCTATCAAAAATGAAAGGGGAAAAGAAAAAAAAAAAACTAACCAATGAGAATTCCAGATGCAGGTCAAGTCGTGCTTATGGAAGTGAGGAAAGATAAAGACTGCGACTATTTACAATATTTTTTTGAAAGAAAACTCTGCTTTTGTTTGGCAAGGACAAATAAATTGAGCCAAAGTGACAGAAAAGATATTTATAATATTTTAAAAAATCTATTTCAGATGCAGTACGTGCTGCTCTTTAGCATATTCTTCATTTATTTTAACTTGTACTAAAATAAACAAAAAATATAAAAACATTGAATTGAATATTTTGAATATTTAAAAAAAGTAAATAATATATTTATATAATTTTAAATAAATAATATAATTTAAATAAATATATTATTTTAGTTTTATATTTTGTCTTTTATATTTAGATAAAAAACATTATTCTATTCAGCAAATGCATTTAGTGCATTGTTCCACTAAGTAACTAGGTGAATAGGTATTTCACATCATATTTACTATAGTGTGTATTTTACCACAACTGAAACACCCCAGTTTGCATACTCATGCATTATTCTATGCTGTTTTTTTTTGTTGTTTTTGTATAAATAGTGTGATTAGTGTGTTGGATGACAAAATAAACTGATATAATTACTGCAGTAAACAGTTGAGTACTTACTGCATAGAATAAGTGCATAGTGTATAGTGCATCATTTGGGACACAGCTGATGTCTTGACAAATCAAGATAGAAATCCGTAATGATCTATGTTCTATTTGGAATTTTTGTCTTTAAGAATCTTAAGAATAGAAAACAAAGGTTTCTCTATCATTCCCTGTGTATGGACTCATACAATAAGTGACTGTCGAGTTAATCTGAACTCTGTAGCTCCTCTGAGCTGATGGTCTTTGTGAGTTTGTTGTTAAAGTTTTTTTTTTTTTATGTCATTTTGCGTGCGTGTGTAGGTACCTGTATAAGCTGTGTGACCTGCATAAGGAGTGTGATAACTACACCGAGGCTGGATACACCTTACTGCTGCACGCTAAACTCCTCAAGGTAACTCCACACACGTTTATCTGACTAGATATGATCTTTACTAGGGCTGCCCTCGACTAAAGATTTGTCTGGTCGACTAGTAGTCGTTCATTTGAAGCATTAGTCGACTAATCGCACATTTATTAATAAATCATTTAAATCACAATAATGCACCTTTAATTGCCTACATTGCCTAATAAGCGCTCAAGCGCCTGCATAAAACTTGCCACCCACGGCACATCGGCAGAAGTAATGATTATGAATGTTTCAGGGAAAATAGTATTGAGGCTGCATTAACATTTTAATAATTCATTGATAAACTAGTGCTTTTTTGTTTTCGGTTTAAGAGATGAAGTCGGCGACAATGACTCGTCATCTCTGCAGTAGTGATGCGCCTGTATGCATGTTTCATACGGATTACATAATTTGAGAATATTTGTTTTCTATTTGAATTGGTTTATTTGAAAGTAGACATTTCACTCTCTGTGGATATATATTTTTTATGTCTGTAAGGCAAAGATAGCCTATACACAGAGTTTCGCGCTCAAGTTTACAGAGACAGAGCAGCAGAAAGCACATCCTGTATGCTTTTTTAGAAAAGCGCAATGTTTTGTTGTTATTATGAGTGCACACAAATAAACGTGGAGTCTTTACAGATTCGAAAGGTGTATTACATTTACATTTAGTCATTTAGCAGACGCTTTTATCCAAGGTGACTTACAAATGAGGACAATGGAAGCAATCGAAATCAACAAAAGAGCAATGATATAGAAGTGCTATAACAAGTCTCAGTTAGCTTAACGCAGTACACATAGCAAGGGTTTTTTAAAAGAAATGTCTGTTATTACTCTTATCTGTATGACCAAAAATGACGGAGTATTTTAAGTGCAAGTGAGCGTGCTACTATTCAGCTCCACACTCTGCACAGACACTTGAATAGCGCAAATGTTTCTAGGTTAACATTAGATTGAGCGGCCATGTAAAGTTGCTCCATATTTAAGATAAGCCATACTTGAAGTCAATGAATGATGAGTGTTTGGATGTAGTGCAAGTCTAAAAGGGACAAGTGTTTTTATTTTTTGTAAGAATAGAATTAGAATAGAGAGTGCTAGAGTTAGTGTCAAATAAAGATGGACGAGATGTGTTTTTAGCCGATTCTTGAAGATGGCTAAGGACTCAGCTGCTCGGATTGAGTTGGGCAGGTCATACCACCAGGATGGAACATTTAATTTAAAAGTCCGTAAAAGTGATTTTGT
>NW_015537963.1:782397-786832 GCF_001515605.1 Sinocyclocheilus anshuiensis
GAGTTATGGTTGATGTGCCTAACTGGATGGTGAAATTGTGATGAAACGATGGGTTTGCTGGAACCACAAGCAGTTCTGTCTTGGCAAGGTTGAGTTGAAGGTGATGGTCCTTCATCCAGCAAGAAATGTCTGTTATTACTCTTATCTGTATGACCAAAAATGACGGAGTATTTTAAGTGCAAGTGAGCGTGCTACTATTCAGCTCCACACTCTGCACAGACACTTGAATAGCGCAAATGTTTCTAGGTTAACATTAGATTGAGCGGCCATGTAAAGTTGCTCCATATTTAAGATAAGCCATACTTGAAGTCAATGAATGATGAGTGTTTGGATGTCCTGCCCGATGTACTGTATTAGCCTACCACATAGACCAGCCGTTAAAGATCTGCGTGACTTCGCCAATGTGGAGTTTTATTTATTTATTCTGCGACTAAGCAACTAATAAAATTTTGGTCGACCAAGCCTCTTCTGGTCGACTAATGGTTAGTCGACTATTAGGGGGCAGCCCTTGTAATAATGTTGTAAATAATGTTCAGTTTCTTGCACAGACCGATCATTTCACTTCATAAGACCTCAATATATCACCAGGAGCCATGGGTATTAATTTTGTCTTGCCTGTATTTTCCTCTCAAGTGACAGTAGCCATTGACTTGCATTTTATGAATGACCAAGGACAAAAAACTCAACAGTCCCGCACACTATCAATACTTGCACATAGACTATTAGGGGGCAGCCCTACTCTTTACCTTTGAAGATGTCTCTGGATGTCTCCAGTAAACACACTACTTTGATTCATACTCATGCCAGTAAATAAAGGTTCAGCATACATGTGATAATGATGATCATACACTCATTTAACAGCATGATCTACAGTATAGCAGGTATAATTTAATTGGAAATCTCGCTGTTGAAGACTCAGACAGGAATAATTCATGCACATTTCCATTTCTGAGTGCTGAAGTTCTACAGAAGGATGTTTTTTCCCTGCTTAGGTGAACGAGCATTTGCCGTTCTCGTCTGACATTTAGAAAGTCACCTCAAGTGCAGATTTAAGAACAAAAATATCTGGTATAAAGACCCTTAAACTTTGCCAAAGACATGATTGCGGTTCTTACATGGCTTTAAGTATTAAAATTAATTAGCATTTAGTATAAAACTGATCAATCTTAAAGTATTAAATTTAATACCCAAGTATTAAGACTTCTTTAATTGATTCATGCAGAATTACTTAACATACAGGGACCCTTTTTGGTTTTTGTATACTTAACTGACAGTCATATTTGCATACTGAATTGCGAGTGGTTTCGTTTTCTTGCATTTATTTGCATAGTGATTTGTTGCTGATCTTTTTTTATATCTGTTTAAGAGAAACGTTCCCCAAGAATGAAAATCTGCTGAAAATGTATTCACCCTCAGGCCATCCAAGATATAGATGAGTTTGTTTCTTCATCAGATTTGGAGAAATGTAGCATTACATCACTTGCTCACCATTGGATCCTCTGCAGTGAATGGGTGCCGTCAGAATGAGAGTCCAAACAGCTGATAAAAACATCACAATAATCCACAAGTAATCCACATCACTCCAGTCCATCAGTTAACATCTGGAGAAGTGAAAAGCTGAAGAAAGAAATCCTTAAGACATTTCAACAATAAACTATTGCTTCCAGTTAAAATATGAATCCATAATCTATATTAACACTTCCTCCAGTGATAATTTCCATCCCCAGTTTTCCTCTCACATCAAAATCCACCAACATATTTTTTGGACTATAAACATTCTCATTCTGACGGCACCCATTCACTGCAGAGGATCTTTTGGTGAGCAAGTGATGGAATTTCTCCAAATCTGTTCTGATGAGGAAACAAACTCTACATCTTGGATGGCCTGAGGATGAGTAAATTTTGATCAAATTTTCATTTTCAAAGCTGCCTTATATTGATTCTTGTGCACAGCAGATAGAAAACAATAAGCATGTCATGACAAACGCAAAGCTCTGATGCACCATTTAATTTGCACATTTACCTGACCTAAAACCTAATCTCACCTAAAACATTAACATTATATTATGAGGCTGCTTTGCAAGTGCTACTCTGTCCTTTAGGAAATGCAAATTTGTTCTGGTGAATCTTGGGAAGTTAGTCTTGATAAGTGACATTAACTGTTAGTTGAGCAAATGGATTAATATGTAGATTGGCTTGCTGTTTAATCACATCTGCGTTTGGGCTCAGCGTGTGTTCTGATCCGTTTACGGCTTTACAGGAGTAATTCGATGAGGGAATCGGCTGTCACAGTGAGCGAGGGAACACCACGTTCTCTCGAACCCATGCAGCTTCTTTTCATAAATAGCTGCCTTCGTTCTGTTTGCTCCTGCATACAAGAGCGACGCTCCCACATGCACATGCTTGTTCAGGGATAACACCAAAACCTGAACCTGTGCATCTTATTATCTTCTCTCTTGGAAGTTGGTGAGATCAGTTCTATGGGTGCCTACAGTGATTCAAAATATATTTTGTCAGTCTTCAAACATGCATTCAGACAAATAATGAGTCTGTGTTGGTAAACTGCTTTGTGCTATCACAAGCTAAGTTAATAAACTGTAAAATATATGTTAAAAGGTTGATATGTTTGGCTTAATTAAGCATTACAACCTTAAGTTGCTCCTCACAACGTTGATGCACTTTCCTGAGGTGTTTGACCCCCGCTGTTGCACAAAGCTCCATGAAATGTCAATTATGTTTACAATACAGTGAATCAGTCATGACAGAGCCTTTAGCACAATACAGTAGCTCAACGTGACAGCCAATAGCTGCGGCCCGCAGGGGAGTCAGCTGACCCGCTCCAGCCAATCAGATCGCTTGTTTTCCTGTGTGTGCACGTTTTTATTCCACAGAGGCTTTGAACTGAGCGGTCAGCAAAAAACCAAGAGTTCTTAATCTGCACAGCTTCTCCCAATAATCACTTGTTTACAGGATCAGGCAGCATCTGTAATGAATATTACAGTGTTGCCACATAAATCAGCGTTATCAGATGGGCTCTCGACACCGGCACAGAAATACAGCCAAAACCTTTCAGATTCTCAGCACAACAAAATTAATATCACCAGCAGCTGCGATCTGAAAGCGACCACGCTGCTCTGTGTGTGTGTGTGTGTGTGTGTGTGTGTTTGTGTTTGTGCACCTGCATATTGCAGATTTTCGTTTATTGTTCAGTTGGTTCGAATCATTTTTTGTTTCTTGCATTGTTTTTTTTCCCTGTGGTCCACTTACAATGCTTATAATAAAGTTTTTTTCCACTAAAACAGTCCGTTTTTCTATGACCACTTTCTCTGTTGCTTTGAATATGGGCTTTTTATACCGCATTGCCTTGATGCTTTCCATAAAATTATCTGAAATGTGTCGCCCAAATGGTTCAGATCAGACTGAAATCATCAGGGATCTCGTTTTGAAGTAATACTATCTTTACTTTATTACCTCACCTTGACTGGACAAACCAGGTTTCTGAATGCATAACAGGCGTCATTAATGTATATATGTGGGCGGTTGTATTAATGAATTCACATATTGTAACTTCGATGGATGTTTTTACTGCCTTGCATCTCACTTGCGTGGGAAGTTCTGAGTTGCATTAGGTTTTCATCATATAGTGAACTTTATTTAAAAAGATGAAGGAAAATATATAATTATACGACCCTTTTAAAGTTTCATGTGGACTTCTGTTTGTATTTTTCTGTGTATAGATATTGATTAGATCTAATGGTGAACTCAACAGTACTCTCATCGGGTCACTGGCGGGTTAATGCAGTGTATTTGAGGAGTGTAATTGTGTTGTTGTTTTGTCAGTGGTCTGAAGAGGCCTGTGCCGCCCACCTGACGCAGAGAGACGGCTACCAAGCGAGCACTCAGTGTCAACTCAAAGACCAGCTGTACCAAGAGATCATCAATTACTTCGACAAGGGCAAGGTAACGACTACTAACAATAAGGTACTATCACAACAACTATAAGTAATGAATCTGTTTTCAGAATAGTGCAACTTTTTAGCTGTTTTATGTTTCAACTAACAATGACCTTCTGAGCTGCAGTAATCAAACGTCTTCTACTTAATTGTCCTCTCGACTCTGTGTTCCTTTGGGAAGTTTTTCATTTTGGAAAGCTGAATCGATCTGATGGTTAATTTCTATGAATTGATTAAAAACAAAAACAATTCAGAGGTTCATTTGAGTCATCACTCATTTATGTTCCCTGAAGTCCCTGCGTGTCATTGTGTCTTCAGTTTTTTTTTTCTTTTTGGTGAAATAATAATCTAATTAAATGCATTTCATCATTGCTGCTGATGCAGTCATATGATTTAGGATGTTTCTTCCTATTGGTTTTGTTTTGTGTAAATATAAATTTGATGCTGCCAACCTCCTAATTGTGATCATCACCGTTTTATTA
>NW_015537963.1:790220-795215 GCF_001515605.1 Sinocyclocheilus anshuiensis
TTATCATATGATTTGCATATTTTTAAATATTTAAAATATAATATAAATATACCTAAAAATTAATATATATACATACATTATGTAATATTTTGTAAAAATTGTGAAATTAGTGGGATCTTTATATTATTAGTTATTGAAACAAAAATATATAATGCATTATGCATTGCATATTATATTGTACATGTTCTAAAACAGCAGTTTGGATACCATCAAATGTGTTATACTGTCAGGTTTTCTGTGTCTCTGTGCATGTGATTGCATGTCAGAAACGGCCTGCATGCCTTTAAACGCGTCCTGCAGCTTGCGGTACTGAGTGAATCTGCAGCGGTCTGTGTAACGGACAGGTGACCCACAGAGAGGCAGATTATTGGCTACATCTCTATTAGTCTGAAAGGCTGAACAGAGGAGCTGGGGGGGATTTGAGGGTTATAGGGGCCAGGCGGAGATCTGCGCCCAGTGTAGAGGTCTCTCAGTGGGGGACTCTTAGCGAATCTGCTGCCCTGGACTGGACCCCATTACTGGGCTCAGCGGCTCCAAATCTTGACTGAGTGTGTCAAATAGAAAGAACACAAGAGAATTGAACAGGAAAGTGTGTGTGTTTGAAGGAAAGCGACAGTCAGTCAGTCCTGGAAATCGAGCTGAGGAGCAGCTCTGGGCCGTAGTTCTTCTGTTCGACACATTTTATGGGAATTATTCCAGCTTTTCAGAGAGTCTATTTTAAACTCAGACTGCTGGGACATACCCACATGTCACGGCTGAACGTCTCCTGAGAGCCGAGACAGGAAGACAGTCACATAAACTGCTCCTACTCTTTCCCTGCCTGCTTTCCCTGTATTTTCCCTTAAAGCATTGAAATATTTCTGATAATCTTCGCCTCCAACAAAGCTTGTATTGTAACCTTGCTTACAGATTCAAAAATACTATATCTAGGGTTATTATATTTAACTAAAACTGAAATTAAAATAAATCCCATTACCAAAATGTTTTGGTTACTTGAAATAAAATAAAATATAAATTACTTTTAATTTCAGCTAGTTGTTTAACTTGATGTAAATTAATAAATACTAATTAAATAAAAACATTAATTAAAATTGTGTGTGTGTGTGTGTGTGTGCGCGTGCGCGTGTGTGTATATATTCATTTTCAGTTCAGTACGCATGTGTACCGAACAAATCGTTCCATTTTTTCAGGAAATTCAAACAATAAATGCCGTTATGACGCTCTTTGATGTGGCGCGACAAATCGTTGTATAAACGCCTCAGTTCTGACAGCAGAGCGCAGTTTTAACCACTGATCTATATACAGTATAATGCTCTCTATAATAGATCAGTGGTTTTAATGCGAAATATACATGAATGAACATCTCACCCCTCACGTAATTGCTCAATTGATGTTTCAACCGCGGAAAGACTTCAGTAAAACAGCTTGTAAACAATGTCACGTAGCATTGTTTGTTTATTTACATAAATACGTAGCATGAGTGGGCCCGGTGACGTTTTGCTTGACTCTTTAGTGCCCTGCAGTCTCGACAGGAAAATAGAGGAAAGTCATTTTCATGCATGTGGTCTAATATTACAGTGCAAGTTTCGCTTTATGCACCGTACTTGCTTTATTCTTCCTCTAGTCTGAATAACTAATCCACATCATCTCCTACAGACTGCAGATACTATTACTGGCAGCTTTCTCAATAATAATGCACTGCAGATATTGATATATATAATCACAGTCTCTCCCTCTCGGTGCCGCCAGGATGCACTCAAAGTTTCATTTGAAGAATTAGTTATATATCAAATCCTGTGCAGCAGAAGTGTAATGCTAGCTGGAGGTTTTATTTACACTTGGCATTTGAAGTTATAAGTCTGATATGAGAGAATGTCAGAGCCGAGGAATATCCGTATTACTGTTTAGATGAGGTCATGGATATTGACTCACTTAAAGCCACCTGCTCCACCCAAAGAAATAACATGCCGCATTATATATATATATATATATATATATACACTCACAATTTAAGGCCTTAAAAGGACAGAAAGTCTTAAATAGTTTTAACCACTGATCTATATACAGTATAATGCTCTCTATAATAGATCAGTGGTTTTAATGCGAAATATACATGAATGAACATCTCACCCCTCACGTAATTGCTCAATTGATGTTTCAACCGCGGAAAGACTTCAGTAAAACAGCTTGTAAACAATGTCACGTAGCATTGTTTGTTTATTTACATAAATACGTAGCATTGTAAATGTATATTTAATTTACCTCAGGCAAGTCATCAGTGTCCACAGCTCGTTATTTGCTAGAGAAATGAAGTCTAGAGAAGAGCATTTAGCGAAATATTAGACTATATACTCATTATATTTTACTTTACCTGTTAGTGATGCCTTAATTATTTAATGCATGTTAAAATAAATCTGTTATGAAACAAGTTATGACAGCCACTCTGTAAATTAGGCTATTAGCCTATATTTCAACAACAAATAGAAATTGTATAATTTAGACGTTAATTTAAAAACATGTTTGCATACTTTTTTTTATTTATTTGATATACATATATATATATATATACAGATAACTCCGTTTTTTAACAATTCTCTGAAATCATGTTTTTTTCATTGTGCATTCCAATTAATCTCAGTCAAACTGCAGTGGGGTTATTTTGATTAGGTTAAAAAATAACTAAAAATTACAGCTAACTAACACGATAAAAACATGATTACATAATAAAAAACATGATTTTTGAAATTTTTTGCAATCTGTTTTTGCAAATAAACTCTTCATATATATATATATATATATATATAAACTGATTTCTGTTTCTGAAAAAAAAGGTATTTATATGCAGAAAAGCTAATTCAGTATTCCTTTATAATTTGCATATGTCTTTATTAATAATAAACTCATGCATGCAAATTACTACTACTCCTCTGGAAAATGCTTGAGATGCTGAAACTTTTCCTTCAGTGCCCTGCATTGTAATAAAAGATTGATTGTTTGCAAATCTAGGTTTTATACTGTAAATGTAGGCTATGGCATCTCTT
Organism: Sinocyclocheilus anshuiensis; assembly: GCF_001515605.1. Taxonomy (NCBI): domain Eukaryota; kingdom Metazoa; phylum Chordata; class Actinopteri; order Cypriniformes; family Cyprinidae; genus Sinocyclocheilus; species Sinocyclocheilus anshuiensis. The sequence continues at coordinate 793,262 of NW_015537963.1, forward strand.
TTAATATTTAATGTTGTTTCCTGTATAGCATGACCACAATTTGGTTAATATCAGACATATAATTTTTGTGCACAAGTCAGTGCCATAATTGATGCAAACATGACTTTGGTTCTGATAACTGTAATAATCAAACTTAAATTCTCTTGATTTTTCCAAGAATGGAATATTCTCAGTGCATTACTTACTGTAAATTTAAGTCAGTTTCTCACAAAAATAAAAAGGATTTTGCTTCAGAAGACTGTGAATTCAAGCACATGAAGTCATGTGGGCTAGGTTTATAGTTTTGTAGTCTTATTTGGTGTTTTTGAAAGCCTTTTGTATGGAAAGAGATGCTTTAAAATATTCTCCTTTGGTTTTCCACAACAGTGAACAGTTTGAGACGTCTTGAGTTTGTGTGAATAATGACACATGTTTTCATTCTGAGGTGAACTATTCCTTTAGTCACCTTTATTTATATAGCGCTTTTAACAATACAGATTGTGAAAGGTCAGAAAGTCTTAAATAGTCTTAAATAAAAAGTCATGAAGTGATGGCATTAAATATTGCATGCATTGGAAAAAAAAAACGTATTTTGTCTTGTTTTCCAATACAAATATGAAAACATTCTTAACTCAAGATACATTCACTTAAGTTGCACGTTGAAGATATGAAGTCTTGTTTTTTGAGAAAGTGAAAAGAATTAAGTGAGTTTGTGCTTAAAACAGAACGAATATCTGTCAATTAGGTATAAAAATATACAGTAAAAGTTATTTATTTTTTCTAGTTAAGCTATTTATTTGTACATTAATTAAAAAGTAACAGATCAGTTGGAAGTTGTATTTTCAAACGTGTTGCTAATTCAACTCATTGTGTTCTCCTTAGACCTCTACATTAAGAGAACATAGATGTATTGTATTCCCTTTAATTTATTCTTTACATTTTCTTTAATTATCTTAAAAGTCTTAAAAAGTCTTAAATTCACCTTCATGAAACTTGCACAATCCCTGATATAATAATTCACTTTTTTTGTACAAAACAATGTATTAAAAATACAAGCTTTTACAGCCTTCGGTTTCAGTCTTCCATTAGACGTGCATTACTGTGCATGCACATTTTCTGTTTGTTTTTACAGAGGAGTGGGTCAGATCCCAGAACATTCCTTTCATGATCTCTTAAATATTTAACATGATCAGCGTGGTGCAGCTGGGTGATTTTTGCATCCGCTTCAACATACATCTCAGAAAGCACTTTTTGTTTGACAGTCATCTCAAAGCGCATTGTTCACAGATGGTTAGAAGGATATCACAGCACCGTGTTTTGACATAATGAGCTCCAAGGATGACGTCTGATGTGTGTTTTGGTGCTTTGTGTTCAGATGTGGGAGGAGGCTATTATCCTGGGGAAGGAGTTAGCCGAACAGTATGAGAACGAGATGTTTGACTTTGAGCAGCTGAGCGCTTTACTGGTACGTACAAACTTTCTCTCTCAAGGTTTTACAATGAAACAAACAACTGATGAGTCGTTCAGACTGTTAAAGTTCACCAAAGTCGCTAAATTGGCCTAATCTAAATGATCAGAGGGGTTTGATGAGTTTCTGCATTTTGTTCATTAGTGGAGTTTTGTCTAATTGGCAACAAATGACAAATTGATCCATTCAGACACAAACAACGATTGTGGTCTGATTTTATCTTAAATTAACCGTTGCCACATTTTGCAGAGTCCTGAACAAAAGTTTGTGAGTAACTTTTATTGTAACCCTTCACATGTTGATCTCAACCTGTTTTTATTACTTGTTTGGATGTTTTTAACTGTCTTATGTAGTTCCACACAAACCGGTCTGTGTATGTAATTTTATTGTTTTAAATATTATATATTTTATATAAAAAATATTTGTAGTATATGTTTTTTTTATCTTAAAACAGAAAGGAAATTAATTTCTATTTTTATTCATTGTTATCCTTTTTATTTCATATAA
>NW_015537963.1:795381-823141 GCF_001515605.1 Sinocyclocheilus anshuiensis
TGTGTGTGTGTGTGTGTGTGTGTGTGTGTGTGTGTATTATTTAATATTAAATAAAACATATTTTTATATTAGTATTTTTATTTTATTTTATTTTATTATTTAACCTATTTATTATTATTTTTATATAGTAATATTAGTAAATTGTCAAATTAATTAAGCTAAGTATATTAATTATGCAACCTAGCAATGCCCTGGCAACCATCCATAATACCATATCACCAACTGTTGAACAGGAAAATGTATTTATGGTCATTAAAGAGTGTTTGTAATTGAGCTGTGTCTCTTTGTCTCTCAGAGGAAGCAGGCTCAGTTTTATGAGAACATCGTGAAAGTGATCAGACCAAAGCCGGACTACTTTGCTGTAGGTTATTATGGACTGGGCTTCCCCTCGTTCCTGCGGGTGAGAATTTCTCTTATAATCCTGAATCTTTCATATTTCACCGTCACCATGGAGATCTCTGTGTCTTTTTGTAAATGCATTGCATTGTGAATTCGTCTGATATATTTCCAAAGGCCTGGAAATCAATTACTGGTGTCTTTGTGTGGCTTCTCCAAACTCACTACTGCAGGAACCTTCATTCAGATACAGACAATTTCATGTTCCAGGGATTGATTTGGATTCAACCTGACAGATTTATTTTTCCTTTTGATATATGAAGGTCAATTTTTACCATGCCTTCACCATTATACTTTTCACCTTTTTTGTATTGATTCTTTTTCTTCTCTTTTTCAAAGACATAGAACTTTAATCTTACAATATAAAATTTGATTTTTAAACTATTTTTAAACTATGATAATAACTATGATAATGAAATATAAAAAAATTATAAAATAAACAAAAACATCTCAATATTTATTAAATATTTACTTAAGTTCATTAAGTTATTTATATTCTATTGTTGTTATCATCATCATCATCATCACCATTAGCTTCTTCCCAAATCTTTCAATTCCACTTTGCTGCTCAAATCCATTGTTTTTAAGGTTGTTAAAAAAATATATAAAATACCTCAATATTTATAAAAAAATAAAATAAAATAAAAATCTCAATTTTTATTAAATATTATTTGTTGAATTAATTAATTTATTTGTATTTTTTTATTATTCAATTATTGTTGTTATTTTTAGCTTAGTTTATTACCAAATCTTTTTCAATTCTATTTTGTCACGCTAATCCCAATGTTTTTAATGTTTATGAAATGACCAAAAATCATTTAAATATTTATTAAATATTATTTATTAAATTAATAAAAATATTTGTTTCAATTATTATTATTATTTATTTTAGATGATTTTATTACCAATATATTTCAGTTCCATTTTGCTGATGTTTTTAAGGTTAAGAGTTTTTAAAATAACCAAAAACCATCTCAATATTTACTAAATATTTATTAAATGCATTAATTTATTTTTATTTGATTCAGTTATATTAGTCAATTAAATAAAATTAATGTTTTTGCATTTCTAGATTATTTTATTACCAAATCTATTTCAGTTCCACTTTGCAGCTCAAATCCCATGTTTCTATAGTTGAGATGATTTTTTAAATGTGCTCTTGACAGACTCTCATCTAAATGGTCTCATATGTGAAACCAAAACAGTGGTATTATACAGCAAATAAAATGCTATCAAAGCTACATGCAGTAAAGATGGAAAGTTGATCAAGTATGAAGGTCAGACAGTAAAAAAGCAGAAAAATATGAATGTTCTGTTGACTCAAGTGTATGGTTTGTATTCTCTGTATATTTCTATATATCCTCTGCCAGAATCTCTGTCATTCATGATGAAACAGAATCATTCACCTTCCACAGATCATGCATGTGTTTAAGTCTGTGGTTGTGGCTCGGAATCTCCTCAGATATATTTGTAATTCTTCTAATACTCTTCCAGCCGCCTTAAAGTGGCACTTTTGTATGCGTGCGGAGTCGTGCGAACGCTGCTGGTTTGTTCCGCCGTGCGTGGAATCACTGGGGCTGTGAAAACACCCATCGAGAGCACAGTGCAATTTGTCACCTTATCGCTCAAAGCAGATTTGAAAACGGCCCTGGGCATATTTCACCTCCGGTTCACATTTCACTAATTGAGCAGCTGAAATATGTTCGTGCATGCAAGGGAGTGTCTGTGTGTGTGTGTGTGTGTGTGTGTGTGTGTGTGTGTATCTCCGTTTTCTTATCGAATACTGTCACGCTGCTTTGTCCTATTGCGAAATATTAAATGTGATCATGCATTGTTCAACAATAAACACTTCAATTCCATGCATATTGGCAATTTAGTATCCCGTTCCGTTGCTGTCATATTTCTCAGCGTGGGTGTTTGTGTGCATAGCGGTCTGTGTGTAGTTGTTCACACAGACGCTGTGAATGGAAACATATTGACAGTGTTGTAGGTGGGCGCAGATGATTGACGGTGTCTTTATGGGAATGTGCAATAATTGAGTGTTTCCAGACTGCCAAACGCCTCGGAATTACAGCCGCCGTGGATATTTTGAGATTTAACTTTCAAACTAAGAAATACAGAATGAGCTTCTCTGAGTGATGAGCTTCTGTTTTCTGTCATTTTACTGTTTTCATAAAATCCTTGGATTCATAGATGATGATGACTGAATGATCTAGATTTGTGGTTCTCAGCTGCAATTAAGTATTTATTATTGTAATTACATATTTCCGTTTTATGCATGATTTTACTGTTTTAATAAAAACATTTATAATTACTACTGTATTAATATTTGCATTACATAGATATAAACTTGCAATTCTAAGAAAAAAATTTCAAGTTTCTGTCTTGCAACTCTAACTTCTGAGTTTACATCTTGCAGTTATGTTTTGTTTGTTTGTTTCCACCACAATATAAAAATAAAAAACTTAACTGCAATTTTTTTAATCTCACAATTTTTACTTTTTTTTTGCAATTACGAGTTTATATCTCACAATTTGGACTTTTCTTCTCGGAATCGCAGTTTTGCATTTATATCTTGCAAATTAAAAAAAAAAAAGTTTGAATTGCAAGATATAAACCCAGAATTACGAGATTTATATATTGCAATCCTAATATATTTTCTCATAATTGCAAGAAAAAACATGTGAATTAGTCACAAGTACGTTTTTTTAAAAACAGGCTTTCATCAATATCACAAATTTGTTTCTGTTTAATTTAGTTTATTTGTTACGATTTCTTATTAAGATACAGAATAAAACACTGAAGAGTTTGATTGGACGCACAGCCTTTGACATTGATATCAAAAGTTATGGGAAGCATTTTGTCCACTCTTTTAGAAATTCAAAAGTCTGTTTATCTGATCTATGCATGATTACATGGTTAGTTGCATTTTATTATTTGGCATTGCAAAAAATACAATGTCTGTGACCCTGAGAACCACCAGTTCTGATAATAGTTCTGTTGGCTATTTAATACATTATAATAATATGCAAATTTTTCTTTATTGTTAAGCTCTTGTTAGATATGCTTCACTGATAGATGCTCCAGAAAACTTATTTAAATGTTTTTCTTTTTGTCTTGTTTTTCCATGTAGATGCTGCTGTTTTAAATCATATCTGGATGTGTTAGTACTCATCTCTGGCCTTTGTGTATTTGATTATTACTTTTTGTTATATTTCCGTGTGTTTATTCAATCTGATGTGTTAATTAAATTGTGCTTTTTTTTAGAAAATGTGATGCTTTGAAATTCATACCATGCAAATATTATTCATAGATTAGGGCGGTGAGCACAGAAAAGTTGTCAAAATAAATCAGAAAAGGAAAGTTTGGTCTGGAGATGAGAATGTCTGTTGCGGGTGTTTTTCAGAATAAGATGTTCATCTGTCGGGGGAAGGAGTATGAGCGGCGGGAGGACTTTGAGGCCAGACTGCTCACTCAGTTCCCCAACGCTGAGAAGATGAAGACCACGACCCCTCCCAGCGAGGACATCAGGAGCTCCTCTGGACAGTGTATCCTCCAGTGTCACTCACAGCACATGCCAATAACAACAACAACAAAAATCACTTTTGTTTGTCTTCAATTCTCCAAATTGTCCCTTTTATTGTTTCTTAGTTTGGTCCAAATAGACATTCAGTGTTTCACAGTGAAGCCCATCCTAGAACTGCCACCAAAGTTTCAGAACAAACCCGTATCAGAGCAGATCGTCAGGTGAGAATCTATCTATCTATCTATCTATCTATCTATCTGTCTATCTGTCTGTCTGTCTGTATGTCTGTGTGTCTGTGTGTGTGTGTGTGTGTGTGTGTGTGAGTGTGTGAGTGTGATGGGTCAGTAAACCGACAGGCAGATCTCTGGGGTTTGTGTTTCAGAGCAACTCACCCAGCTGATTCAAATGGAAATGTGCAGTGAGCAAACAGTGTTTGACCTTACTACACTCCTCTGTGCTTTAATAAATCACTCGCACACACTCCTGCAGCGGAAGCATAATTCTGTTTCAGGCTAAATTCAGTGCCACGGGGTAAACAGCACCATTATCACCGATCTTGATAAAGCATCAGAGGTGGCTTACCGCAGCCAATCAGAGCCGCCAGTGAGCATGAAAAGCAATTAAAACTCACTATTTAGCCACAATTCTGAGTAAATAAGCGTGAGAGTCAAAGGTCACATGACAGGATGTGATTTTTGTGAGCTTGCTGGAGCGTGAACGTATAGAGGAGCTTAAGGGGGTGGATAACTTCAGTGATTGAACGTTGGCTTGATCTCCCATGTCACAGTTGAGGTTTATTTTTGCGTCTCTCCTCTCGTGACCCGGGCTGGATCTCTCTCCCCTGCAGCTAATACATTTGTAAATATTGTAATTGGTTATCTGTGTCTTTTTCAATCCTGTTTGAATCTGTTCAGAGCCCAGTCCAGAGGCACAACTCTAGGCATGTTAGCGCCATCATGCTAATTTAGGTGAGTTGCACAAACCTGACTGCAACTGGACTATTCAGAATTGGATTTTAGTGGATTTGTGAACTGGGAAGATCAAATGCTGTAAATGTTCACCTTATTCCCTCTCTTTCTTTTGCTTTTAATAGCAAAACAGTTATTTTCTCATTCAGGCGTAATGGCATAGAGAAATATGACGCCTGTACTCATCTTCGCTCTAGTCTGAATGGGTTTGATGCTTGTTCTGACCAAGAACTGACAAGAAAGAGACCAACTGACTGATATGTAAAACATACGTTCCATATGTGACCCTGGACCACAAAACCAGTCATATGTTGCACAGGTATATTTGTAGCAATAGCCCACAATACATTGTATGGGTGAAAATTATCGATTTTTCTTTCATGCCAAAAATCATTAGGATATTAAGTAAAGATCATGTTCCATGAAGATATTTTGTACATTTCCTACCGTGAATATATCAAAACTTAATTTCTGATTAGTAATATTGTTAAGAACTTCATTAGGATAACTTTAAAGGTGATTTTCTCAATATTTAGATTTTTTTTGCACCCTCAGATTCCAGATTTTCAAATATTGTCCTATCTTAACAAACCATACATCAATGGAAAGCTTATTTATTCAGCTTTCAGATGATGCATAAATCTCAATTAAAAAAAAATCATGACTGGTTTTGTGGTTCAAGGTCACATATAAGAGCGGGTTTATCTAACATGAATGACACCATAAAGTCCAGAAGGGCTGTTAAAGGGATAGTTCACCCAAAAGCTTGCTTCTGTGGAACACAGAAGATATTACGGAAGTTGGAAAACAACCAGTTTTGGCTCACATTGTATGGTTGAAAACACTTAAAATATCTTCTTTTATGTTCCACAGAAGAAAGAACAACATGAGAGTGAGTAAAATGCTTGGGTTTTCATTCTTGAGTCAACTATCCCTTTAAATATCCATTCATTGATTCATACAGTGACTCTTTTTGTAGCGTTTTTGTAACAGTCCGTGAGTTTAATTATTGTTGTCATGCAGTTGTGCTTTCAGAAATCTGAAATAGTGTGTAAGCTGCTCCACTGAATCATTTTCTCAACAGAAGCACCACTGAAATTAGTCTTATTATCTTTTATTATATTTCAAATGTCCGCAGATCTACTCAGACTCAAAAGCATGTAAGCATTTTCTCCAGATATGACAATAAAGGATATCTATTTTCCTTCATTTTGTCAAATGCTGAGCTTCTTTTTTTAGACTACAGCAATTGGCAAAAATAAATTAATTATGAGGTTTCACTTCCACTGCTGGGAAAATTACTTATCCGTTTTGTTCAATGTGCACAAAAGCACTGCATTTCCAACAGGCTACTCACAACTGGTGTCATGTTAACTGTGCATAGCCATCAGTCATTCACACTCGTTCATCTCTCACCCAGCGTCTTGTTCAGACTCTCCTTCAGTGACAGGCGTATTTGTTCAGTAAGTTTGTCCAATCAATGATACGCTCTTTCACAGGCGACACTAAAAAGCTGTGTAGTCGGGCGTCAGTCAGTTTTTAAATGCCCCAAAATCTGCAAAGCTCTCTGATGCTTTACAATGAATAGACTTACAGGCACAAACAAAATACGAAGACTTTGCATTGTCACGAGTAAAATCTGCATTTTTTAAAATCAAATTAGCCCAAAATATCAGTAAACTGTGAATGATCAAGATGCTGACAAGTCATGGTAGTAAACTCAGGTTAAAGATTCATTCAAGAGTACACCTCTTTTCAAAGAACGTCCTTGATGAAGTGGGATTGTTGTTTCTTTTCCGCTGTGTTTCAGTGTTTTTAGTCATCATCCAGGCTGCTTTTAGAAGCATGCTCATGCATCTCCTTCCTCTTGACCCAATGCAACCCTCTCAAAACCACTAAACGCTCTGAGAATGAATCATTCGCATTTTATTTTTCAGCTTTTACACCGTGAATGAAGTCCAGAAATTCCAGTATTCACGGCCGGTCCGGAAAGGAGAGAAAGATCCGGACAATGAGTTCGCTGTGAGTTTCCTTTTGCTTTTCAATGACTAAAGCATTTCTCCTTTTGTTATTTCACTCAGCGCTTGTGTAAAGTGCTCTGCAGTTCCTCATTTAGAAGAACTCAGAAATGTTTTTCTAATGGCCGTTTGTCTAAAAACCTTTTAAGATGGCTTCACGTCGAGTTATTACAGCGAGATGTCAAACCTGAGAACACTGCACCGTTATACTAAAATATAAAGTCTGTCCCACCTCCACGGCCTCCACTTACATCTGCTATTGGTAAACATCCATTCAAATCCAGTAAATGGAGGCTTAAATTGAAGAAAAAAAGCACGCAGGAATAAACTGCGGCCACTCTTTACCTGAAATGCGGCCCTTTGCTAAAAGCTTTCATTCTGCTAACTGTTCACTTAATGTTTTGCTCAATTTTTCCCATTCTTCCAAAAGAACATGTGGATTGAAAGGACGACTTACGTCACCGCCTATAAGCTGCCGGGCATCCTGCGCTGGTTTGAAGTGGTGTCCGTCTCAGCGGTGAGTACGACAGCTTTAGCATCCGCAGTGGTTCATTATATCACAGATTCTTGATGCTTTGAAGGAAAATCAGCAACCTCGAATGAACTCGGATACAGTTGATTTGACCCGTCTCACCCTCATCTGCAATATATTTAACCTGTCTTACTTTCACCATATTCTAATGACCCATGGGCATTTATTGAAAGGTGAAAAAGCTCCAAAATCTCAGCATTGTAGCACCAACTTGTCCATTAATAAAATATATATATATATATGTTCTTGGTCTGCCCAATTTTTAATGTATGAGACAACCACATTTAAGTATGAATTTGTAAGATGGACCCCAAAAAACTTACAAGTACATTTCAATAATTTTTCACAGAATTGTTTGTACAAAATAGCTTGTCTTTCTTCATGCAAGTTGGATTTTATAAAATGTTTGTTTTTATTAGATTGTATTGTATTGTTGAATGTTTAATGAAAATGATATGGCAGTACATTACAATGATAGTACATACAATACAACACCATATTCGAATTCTCAGCATATTCACTACATTTTTCTTAAGAAATAAGTTTTAAGAAGCTCACAAGAAAGTTCCTAAGTGCAATTCTTCAAAAGTTCTCAAATATGTTCTTAAGAACATCTTATGTTTTTTTTCTTAAAGGGGTCATATGATGCTTTTTTAAAATCATTATTTTGTGTATTTGGTGTAACAGAATATGTTGACATGCTTTAATGTTCAAAAAACACATTATTTTTAAAATACTGTACATACTGTACATTAGAACAAGCCGTTTTAGGGGGGCGTGGCAGAGTCTTAACTTTGATAAAGAATATCTCTTTGGTTTTGAGACTTTAGTCTTTGCAACTTCAGGGATCTTATCTATGCACAATCAGCTTGTAACACTCCAAAGAGAAAGGAAAATTTGAAATCGCATCATATGACCCCTTTAAAAAGAAAATGACAAGCTTTGGTGTTATCTGATTGTATTGCGGTTCTTGGTAAGACTTGCTGATCATTTCAATGAAAAATACTTCAAAAGCCATTTTTTTGGACTGCATGAATATTAAGCGTGCACTATTTTTGACGCTACAGGAGTTCAGCACTCAAAGTTGCATTTTTAATGCATTTTGTACTTTGTACAGATATTTTTAAAGAGCTTGTCTCAAGATAGAGTGATCTGTTGCAGTTGATTGGCATGCTGTCTTGTTTGCGCTCCCTCTAGAGTGAACACAGCTTACTGTGGTGCTCACATGAAATACGTAATTATACAATTAAAAATGTAGAGTTGTTACTGAATTTCTGATTCAGCTAAAAGTCACATCACACGTAACCATGGCCGAGCATTGTTTACTAGCATCAGTGGTGTTCGTGTGCATCCCTAGTAATATGTAGTTGTATATTTTAATGCTTAACATTTAAAACAAAGCAATACATTTAGACCTGTCTCACTCTCACTACACTCCATTATAGCGGACCTGGCCTGTCGTTCTCATTAGCCTCCCTGGCACGAGTTTCCCGAGATAGACACATCAGAGCGTCTGTCTCTCACATTGATTTCAGATCCTGTCACAGATGCATTACGGGACCCAGATATTCGGAGAGAACATGTTAACCCCTTCATTAGTTAATCTGTAAACAGTTGAAAACCTGCTCTTGTTGCTTCGCTGCTCGTTAATGGAGTTTGTTTGTTGGATTGCAACTTTGGTTGTTGCGTAACAGTAACGTGTTAGACAGCTGGTTAAAGTAAGAGTCATCCTTTGCCGCGTAAATATTTCCTGCTTGTTTATTTTATTCATAAATTATCTTTTGACCTATAAATATGTTTTTGCTTCTTTCTGCAGGAGGAAATCAGTCCGCTGGAAAACGCTATGGAGACAATGCAACTAACCAATGAGAAAATCAGCAACATGGTCCAGCACCACTTAAACGACTCCAGCCTTCCCATCAACCCCCTTTCTATGTTCCTCAACGGCATCGTGGACCCAGCTGTCATGGGCGGCTTTACTAATTATGAGAAGGTATGAGATTATTCTGGTAATTATTGCCAAATTGTGTCATGGCACAAAGATTAAACACAGTGAACCAAGAGAAGTTGAATGTATCAACTATTTTAACCATTTTATGTAATGAAAGTCATCTCATCAAGGCTGCATTTATGCGATAAAAAATACAGCAAAATTGTGAAATATTTTCGCAACTCAAAATAGCTGTTTTCTATGTGAAATTATATTTTAAAATGTAATTTATTGCTGTGATGCAAAGCTGAATTTTCAGCATCATTGCTCCAGTCTTCAGTGTCACATGATTCTTCATAAATCATTCTAATATGCTGATTTGCTGCTCAAGAAACATGTATTATCATCATCAATGTTGGAAATAGTTGTGCTGCTTCATATTTTAGTGGAAACATTTCTTTCAGGATTCTTTAAATGACTTTTCATCCATTATAACCGATGAAGACCTCAACATCATTTAAACAAAGTTCAAAAGAATAACACAGAACAAAATAGACACCTTTTTTAACATTATAAATGTTTTTACTGTCACTTTTGATCAATTTAATGCATCCTTGCTGAATAAAAGTATTATTATTTCTTTTCTTTTAAATCTTACAGACAGGTGTTTATAACTTACAGTTGTTGTTTTGTCATCTATAGGCGTTTTTCACTGAGAAATACATCCAGGAACATGCAAATGACCAGGAGAAGATTGAAAAACTAAAGGATCTGATTGCCTGGCAGGTAATGATATAATCAGTGCATGTCTTAACAGCAGTACTGGGTTATATATTGAATATTCATGAGGTGTTTGCCATGATTTTGCAGGTGATATTAAATTAAGCTATATATATATATCTTTTTTTTATTATTATTATTATTATTTGACGATTAAGTTTTCCAACAGCTTCCTTGTCACTTCCCATAAATATGAGAGCATTGCGTTTCAATGTTTTAAAGTCATGTTTGATTTAAAGTTAAGCATCTTTCGTAAATATAATGTATTTTTGTAAACCGATTTAAGCTGTCCTTTCTCAAAGAATTGATTCAGAAATAAAACTCTGTGCATAACTTCTCTCATAAGTTTTCATAAGCAGCATGCACAATGTGAGATCACAGTTCTTCAGAAGACCTTAAAGCATCTGTCGCGCAGTATAAATATCCAGCGTGAGGTTTTATTTAAAGAAAGGTCTCCCGGGGATTCACTGACTTACATCCACATGTTGGTTGAAGCAGCACGTGTTTGGTGCTGCAAACTGACTTTATCATCAAATCGAAAGGCTTTTATCGCTCTGTACTCAGTCAAAACACTGATGATGGTTACAGGGCAGAGCAACACATCAAATCCTCCTGCTGTCTTGCCTGTGAGATAGAGATCTACTAAAGATGATCTTAGCACTGATGAAGCTTCATTTATTGCTGTTTAGTGGGAAATGTATCCCATGCCAATGACAAATAAGTTTTTATCTCCGAAAAGAACATCTGCTGTGTCATACAGCACAATAACACGTTGCTCGCTGATGGCTCTTTTTTTGATGTTTTTTGCTGTAAATCCTTTATTTAGCTAGGCATTCCAGGTCAAAAATTGCTTGTAAATCTCTCAATATACTGTATTCTTTCGGTTAGTAAAGGTTTTGTATTTGTTTCTGAAAGGCCTCATTGATCTTATGCACCTCACTTTTTGAGTGAAAATAGCATTATTTGTGGATAATTTTGGCAATTAACTGAAATCAGTGAGGCCTACAATCAGCTGTTTTCAAAAGAAATACAAAAGCTGTGCTAATTGAAAGAAGTCAAGTTGTTAAAAAAAAATTATCCAATATTTTGAAATATAATAAAGCAATGTTTTTGTTGGTGGGTCATTTTTGACCCGAACACTACAAATGTAAAGGGACACAGAACGCGCTACTTTTCCGTAGTTTTTTTGTGTAAATGCACTAGACGAACATGAATGACCGTTGCACTCGCGTCTTTTGCAGCATCTTCCACGAGCGGCACGTTTTTAAGACGTCGTGACAAGTTAAAATGTCAACTTTTAAACGCAACGGCGCTCATCGTTGTCAGTTCCAAAACAGTGGACCAATCAGAAGACCCCAGGGGCGGAGCAAGTGTTGCATGCTTTTGTTTACAGTAGCAACTGCTTTATTTGATAATAGTATTGCAGCGCACCTCAAGACCCTCTCGTTCAGTGCTGCGCTTTTCTTTAAAAAAAATAAAACATTCCTGATCGCGTGTGGATGGCCCCTAACAAGGTGTGAAAGAAATCCTAAAAACAACAATTATCCAAACAAATCATATGAATTGTATCATATTAATAGAGATGTTTTGGCCTTTTGCACGTGTTCCAGAGGGCTGGAAAAGTCTATAATGGCTATTAACTTTTCTAGTAATCATAAGGCAGTCATGGAAATTCATTGGTTAAAACATGTTGGAACAGATTTTACAAAAGCAGTTTTATGCGTCTCCTGTTTGACTTTGACTTGTTCTCTGTCGTGTGTGTGAGATGAATAGTCATCAGTCTGAGCAGCTGTCCGAGCGTTCTGCCTGTTTGTCTGATCCGGCCGCACGTCGTATATAGTTACTCTCAGCACATAAACGCTTCTGTTGCGTAATGGTTATTGAAGGACTCGTTCTCTTCAGGGACGTGGACAGAAATGTAACGACAGAGAGAGACTGGTGTGTCGATGTGTTTTCAGGTAGATGAAAAGAAAGACGGCCGCTGATGAGCTTTTCCGTGAGCAGAACAGATGTGAGGTTTTGATGGAACTCTATATAGTTTGTACAAGGGATGTAAAACAAGCCCGGCAAACTCTCTCCACTACAGAAAAGCTGCTGTACATCTGCTGATGTGTGTGTGTGTGTGTGTGTTTGCTGGATAAACATGATCTGTAGATTCCCATATGTCAGGAATGTATGGAGATTCATGGTTGTCCCATCTTAAAAGAGATGGCAACAAATTTTGATGCTTTTGATTAGTTGTCATCTACAAATTACAAATGGATCATTAAGTGCCTTTCACATTCAAAAAGATCAACCTGAAAGATTTTAAATATTGTAAATGACCAAGCATATTGTGTTTGCCATGTCAAGCTAAATCAATAAACATTAGGTAATATATTTGGTGCAGTTTGTTAACAATTAATGCATTAGCGATCAAAAACTACAAATAAACAACAGCTGTTTACAGTATTTATTTATCTAGGTGAATTCAATGTTAATGATAATTTATAAATACACAATTATTCACTGTTAATTCACGTTTGTTCATAATGCATTATTGATGCTTAACCTTGGGACGCAATTTTTCCTTTATTTTGTATTTTATTTTATTACTTACAGTGTGTATATACTTATTTATAAATATATTCAAAGACAATAAATACAGTGATTGCCAAAATTACCAACCAAATATTACAAACCAACCAAAATTACAAACCAAATAAAAAAAAAAATTGTTACTTGAAATAAAATAAGCATTAACTGAAATTTATTTCAGCTAGTTGCAACATTTCTCATTTTAATTTAGTTTAACTTGATGTACTAAAATAATTAAAACTGAAATAAAAAATAAATGTAAAAAATGTACAGACAAAAAAACTACAAAAGATAGTAAACATGCACAGCAGAATTCCTAAGATTGTAACTCAAATTATAATGAGAATAGAAAATATAAAAATTAAAACTGATTGAAAATATGAATATATCAATTAATAAACTTTAGTAAACTACAGTACTATTTCAGTGATACTAAAATAATACACGCAGCAACAGAAGTTTAAAAACAAAAAGTTTAGAAAAATGCTTGTCATTATAAAGTCATTATTTACACACTAAAGCGAGACCGTTTTGTAAAACAACCCGAATGTATTTCTGACATGATGAAGGCTGTTTGATGCCATTTGTTGAATGTATCAATCATCTTGTTTTTGACTGGAGCTTTTTATTTTTCCTCACGTATTCATGTCAGGTCAGGACATTTGCATGAGATGAGTTACAGCAGCTGTCATCCTGTCACAGAATGAAATACGTCTCATGCTTTGTCTTACCTCAGATGTGTTTTAAAGACGTGTTCCTCGGCAAAGACGACGACAAGCTGAGTCGCACAAATCAATTGTGGAGACGGCATGAAACGCAGTTCAGAAAAGCTCAATCTTTATTATATAGACCGTTTTCTCAGACATGCGTTGCTGCCGTCTCACCACATTATTTACACTTTTAAGTTCAATTGTTATAGATTTGACAGTGTTCAGCTGATTTCTACGAGCATATGATGAACATTAATGATGTAATGTTTATGCAATCACAGATGAACACATTAACTGAGCAGAGTTTGCGTCTGATAGCACTGTCGCCTCTGGCTTGCTTAGTTGGGGACACTTAATTTCCAGCGATACCGTTGACTTGATTGCAAAGATACTATTTAAACTGAGCTGGATGTTGACATCACTGAATTCAATGATGAACTGTCTTTAACTGAAAAATTTGTGTTTACTATTGTCATTTTGCATTATTGACACTATTTTCCTAATTAATGCTGTTCAGTTGCTTTGACACAATCTGTATTGTTAAAAGCGCTATATAAATAAAGGTGACTTAACTTGACTTGACAAAAGGAACCCAAAGCCACTTTTTCGGTGAGATATGGCGATCAATACGCCCCGTCCTGAAGGTAGAAGAGGCTGCTATCGATGCTCTGTCAGAACGGCGTAAACAGCGGTGGAAAGGCAGGACAATCCCCCTGCACATTTCAGCTTTTGATTAGGTTTGCTTTCTCTGTTTGTTGTCAGAGCGCGGCTTGGGTCTCTTTTATACGGGACTCGGCTGATCTGTGTGAATGTGCTGCTCTCTCAGCTGTTATTCACAGAAGTCATCTGCTTTTTTTTTGCTCCGCTTCATTCATGTTAACCTGCATCTTTCGCACTGAGAAAAGCACTTCACTCAGGCAAGAGCAGGAGCTTCAGCTGGTAACGTGGCATGAGGATCTGGTGAGTTTATTCTGTGTTAACGAGAAGCAATTCATCCAGCGCTGTGTTGATGGACTGTCTGATGCATGTGAAAAATCAAATCTTGCATGTCTCTCTGCCAGCTTGCATTGTCATAAATGATGCAGAAACGTCACGGCACACTCACTTTCAGAGACTCTATGTGATACTTGATTAGTTTTAGGGCAGATCACAAGAATTTAGACTTGTACTTGAACTCAGACGATCTCAGATGTCACTTCACTAATAAGTGCACAAGTGCTCCAGTTTAAATTTTTAACTTTTGCATATTTGTAAATATATTTTTGCCTTTGTAGAATGGTACACAATGACCATAATGAGAGTTGCGGACAATTTCTTCGTGATTAATGATTAGTTTATTTATTTATTTTATTTTATTTTAAAGAGAATAAAGACATAATAGACTACAGCCTTTAATTTTCCTATATTTGTTTATATGAAAAATGTTTTATTTATTTTTTTATTCAGCAGAACATAGAAAATATTCTAAAGCATGTTGGGAACCAAACAACCAGGGTTCTTATAGTTAACTAAAACTTAAAAAAAAAATGTTTTACTTGAACTAAAATATGTTTTTGTTACTTGAACTAAAATACAAAATGTATATTTTTTATTTCAGCTACATTTTTCATTTTAATTTAGTTTAACTTGATGCACTAAAATAACTAAAACTGAAATCAGAAATTAAAATAAATGAAAAATGACAGAAACAACTAAATTACTAAACATGTAACTAAAATTTAAATAAAAACACAAAATATAAAGATAACTGATTCAAAAATAAAATAAAAAATATATAAAATAAATTAAAACATAATAGTATATGATATTATTATTATTCAAACAATAAAAACTATAATAGTTTCTCAATAATACTGCAAACAACATTGGAGCCCATTGACTTCCATAGTGTGTACACAATAATACATAGACATTTCTCAAAATATCTTATTTATACTTAGAGTATAAAGAATAAAGAAAGTCATACCATTTTGAAGTCACACAAGGGTGAGTAAATGATGAGAAAAAGTTCATTTTTGGATGGAGTATACACTTAGCAATGCATTAGCAGAGAAGACTCTCAGGTTTAGAATACCATTTATGTACGTTTGTGTTTTCTGTCCAAACCCACTTCCGGAGGACCAGTGTGTTGTTGAGTTGAGCTCCAATCCTAATCAAGCTCACCTGGATAAGCTCAGCAGGATTACTAGAAACTTCATCATACTCATGACCTTGGGTGTTTGTACCACATGTTCTACCATTTATAACTGAAGGAAAGCATTGATGTTCTCTGCGTTTGAGCACTGAATACTTCATTCCGTGTCCATATGTGCTCATCAGTTATATTTTCAGCCAGAGTTCGCTGATGAGGTGTATGTGTAGTTGTGTTTGTGTGATTTGGCAGCCTGCTTTTATAGCGGTTTTGCCGCTCTCCTGCCTACCCAGAATTCCCTCACTCTGATCATGTTTTAAAGGTCTGGGTTTCCCTGGAGACACGAGCAGCGCTGTTCTATCGGTCTGTATCTCTGTCTCCTTCAGAAATTCCCCACGGTGCTAACAACCCTTATTAAAGCAGGAATCCTCTCACGACTGTTGAACTGCAGGAGGATCTGAACACACTCCGCATCGCTTCTGTATTATGTAGAATTCAGTGCTCGAGTTGGAAAAATCGTGCTACAGTATATTGTGTGTTTAATCAGGGAGCTATAGAATTATTTAGCATAAATTATCCTTATGTACATTTGTTTGTAAACGTGATCATGTTAATTAAACTCTTCACATGTGTAGAGCAAGCACAAACATTATTAAACATTAAAAATATTAACACATTTTAAATTTTAAAACAAACATTTAAAAATTAAAAATATTTAAACAAATATTAATGCATTTCAAATTATTGTAAGTACTTTAAAATTTTAACTTTACAGATACTTAAATTTATATAAATATACATTTTATATTTAAAAATTACAATATTTCAGATATTTAAACAAATAATTAAACATTAAGATATTTAAACACATTTAAACAAATATTGAAATAGATATATTTACTTGAGATGCAAACAAATATGCCGTTTGGGTCAGAAAAAAAAAGTTTTCCATTTAAATGAAGTTTTTTTTTTTTCTTCATTGGCACATTGATTTGATATTCACTTGATCAATTTTACAGAAATCTAGACTTATGTCATTTTGCTCATCTCAAGTCTATGTGTCATGGACATATTTGTACTGGAAAACAAGACAAAAACACTGAGGTAGAAAATTGTTACAAAGTGCTTCTGTTCTTTCAGAGATAAAACAAAAGTATGATCTTTGTTTTCTTTTCTTTTGAGAGGTTGTTTAAAAATTCTGAAGAGAAGCTTAAAGTCTTTACTTTCATGGCTGATGACCATTTTGACGTGAACATGAGAAAGTGCTCCTCTCATCGCATCGCATTGCGCTGCATTGCATCAGTTGAACGTGAAGCTTGTTGGAGTTTATTTGGTTCAGAAATACCTCATCTTTATAGCACTCTGATTTACTCTCATAATGTCTGGAGACAGCAGCACCTCTCTTTGCAATTAGCTGAGCAGTTCAGATTCTGTGTGTGTGTGTGTGTGTGTGTGTGTGTGTGTGTTCAGCACTACTGTATCCTTCTGATGTATTATGCTTTGTTCTGTACATTCAGATTAGCAGGAGACTTAAGCAGGAGTCATATTTGAGAGAGAACGCAGTGCTTTGTGCGATGAATGCATGTGCACAAAGGTTTGTTTTAAATCCTGTGTAATATGATCCGTCTTTCACTGTAGCTTGCAAATAAAGCCAGCGCTGGTGCTTTGGTGGCTGTTTGCCTGTTTTATGTGTCTGTCAGGCCAGAGGTTTTATGTAGAAGAGAGAAAATTGAACCTCACAGTGATATTTCAGGTCGAGGTGAATCACTGCACCTGATTCACGGGCAACCGAGAGGCTTCAGTAAATCAGTCCAGAAGAGCTGCAGGTTACGTCTCACTCTAACAGCGTGGGCCAGACAGTACAAGTCTAGTTTATTAGTGAGGTTGACATTTGGGGTGAATGCTTAGTGATTTCATTTCATTTACAATATTTATTTATCTTGGTTAATGCAATGGTAATGTAATTTATTAATATACAGTTGTTCTTTATGATGTCATTTTGCATGTCATTTTTCCATTTATTTTTATTTATATGAATTTTAATCTTTTTATATTTATTTGTATATTTTGTTTTACTGCATAGACTTAAACTATATGACAAAATTAAAAAATGCATTTATGTATCGAGTATAAAGACATAATATACTATAAAAATGTGCTTTTATATATTGCTTTGTAACCCAAAAATTGTCTATTTGTCAAAACAGCAATAGAGGTTAGAGAGAAAAAACATTTTAAAATAAAGTCAAAGTTATTACATAAAGTAATAAGTATATTAAATAAAAGTATATTTTTGATATTGGGTTAAAAAATTATTGTATTTGCATGTTAAAGAGACTAAAATGCTTTATTTTTTCCCTCACATATTCATGTAGGTTGATTTTTGGGGTAAATGCTCAGTGATTTTGTTTGTATTTTGTTTAATTAGTTAACATTGGATTATCATAAACTAATAAAGAACAACAGCTATTTACACTATTTATTTATCTAGGTTAATTTAATGTTAATGTTAGTTTATGATTGTTATTAAGGTTTCCGTGATGTTATTTTATTTTACCGTATAGACTCAATCTATGACAAAATTTATAAATGTACTCATTGAATAAATGCATAATTGACTGCAAGCGTTTATTTTTCTATATTGTTTTGTAACAAAAATGTGTATATTTGTTAATACAGCAATAGAAAATCGAGAAAAATACATTTGAAAATGTGAAAATTTGATTTGAATTTTAAAGTTATTTATTTTAAATAGCATTTATGGTATTGGGTTTAGATAAACATTTGTTTGATGCCATTTATTGAGTGTGTCATTTATAACGATTCCTGTCGGTGTGAATGCTTAGTCGTTTTTTTTCTTAAAGTGCCCCTATTATGGGCAATGAAAGGTTCATATTTTGGTTTTGGGAGTCCCCAACAACAGGTTGACATGCATGCAAGGTCAAAAAACACCTCATTGTCTTATAATATGCATTTATTTTTACCTTCCTTGCTCAAGGACTCCCAAACGTTTCGTTTAACGATTCATTTTTCCAAACCCTTCCTTTGCGTGACGCTAATCTGCGGTGATTGGTCCGATTGGTCTCATTTTCATTTCATCTTGCCTGTAATGCCTGATAAAGCAGCGTTTGTGAGCGCAGTGCTGTTTTTTGTACAGCTTTACTGGGGAAACAGCTATTTTAACCGCTCCAAAAGCGGCACCTAGTGGCAAAGAATGAATTTACATTTTCATTCAGACCAAGGGGAAAAGTCCAACAAGTGGGCGGGCAATATGCTAATGTTTCATGTTGACTTCAACATGAAACGGCTTGGGATTCGTTTTAAAAACGACTCGTTTCAATGATTCAGAGTCGACTCTTTCTTTTGAGAGACAATAACTTTATACACGGTGCACTTTCAGATTTAAAACTTGGCAGGATGTTTTCATTCACTTAGATCTATTACATACTGCATGAAAGATCATTTTCAAAAATCCATAATAGGGGCACTTTAAGTTTTATTTAAGATTGTGGTTTAATTGCTTTGCATTTGTTTGTGTGTGCATCTCATTCAGATCCCGAACCTGGCTGAAGGAGTTCGCATCCACGGCGAGAAGGTGACGGAGGCTCTTCGTCCGTTTCACGAGCGTTTGGAGGTGTGTTTCAAACAGCTGAAAGAGAAGGTGGAGAAGCAGTATGGCGTCAGAACACTAGTGAGTCCCAACAGACAGTCACTTTCCAAATCATGCTGCATCACGCCTTCATCATTCACTCCGCCGTAACCATCAGCCTTCACGCATTCATGGATGTTCTTCATCACAGCTCGCTTGCATGCATCACATGACCTCAGGATGGACTCTTACCTCACAATACAAACAGACACGTTCTGTGTCTGATTTATGTGTTGCATGTTTGTCTGCATTTGTCTGGGTCTTGGTTTCCTGTCTTGGTTTCTTCCTCACTATCTTGGGACGCTATTTTGATTTGCTCACTGGGCATTATTATTATTATTATTTTAATATGCTGCTTTATAAAGATAAGCTGCTTTAGAATATGTATTGTGAAATGCACTATAGAAATGTTGTACTGAATGAAGTCATGGCAGCTGATAGATGATTATGAGGCATTGTACAATTGCAGTTTTAAATGCTGTTACTGCTTTAATAGAGCTGTAAATCTGGCTAATTTTCCAAGGTAACTATCAAAATCCTAACAGTAGCTAACAGTAATAGTATTATCAGGCTGAATACTTTCTGTTCGTCCCCAACACATTAAAATATGCATGTAAAAATAAGTACTTTTTTAAGCAATTTTGTTGTAAAACAGAATTTAACAACTTTGTGTTCAAAATTAATTCTATAATCATTAATTCACATGAAAAAATGACACCATTTTGGAAAATACATACTGTAGGAAATCTATGGTTGGAATAAAAATCTTTTTTTTTTCTTTCTTTCTTTATTTTTACAATTTTCTTGCAATTCTGAGTTTATACCTCACAATTCTTGCAATTTCTAAATCAGAAAGTCCAAATTGTGAGATATATACTCGGAAATGTACGAAAAACCCAGAATTGCTAAATAAAAAGTCACAATTACCTTTTTTTGTGTGGGGGAAACAAAACATTGCGAGAAATAAACGTGGAATTCAGAGGGAAAAAAGTCCGAATTGTGATCTATAAACTCAGAATTGTGAGAAAAAAATTGTATCTACAAGTTCAGACTTTGATCAAGTCCATATTGCTAGAAAGTCTTTTTTATTACATGGTGGAAACAGGCTTCCATAGAAATCTTTCAAATGGTTATTTTCCTAAGAAAATACCTGTCTGCACACATATATTTTATATATTTGTTTAATTTAAATTATTTTTTTAATCAGTGCTATTATGTTGTTAATCAAATTATGATAGGTTTATCATCAAGATTGTCTTCCATATAAGCCTGATAATTCTTTGTAACACCTGCCACCAACTTAATCATGTAATTCATCAATGCTGTTATTGAGACTCATTACCTTTTAATTAGGTCTAACATCACTGACAAAAGATGCCAGTCAATGCTACATTTAATTTACTTTCAAAAACACCCTATTATTATTATATTATACCTTGTATGAAATGAAAAAGAAGATAAGTTACTTAATACAGCATAGTTTTAATATATGATTGACGAGTCTCATTTTCTAAAACCTTTAGATTAAAATGCTTTTGCAGTTGTATAATGACCCATATACAGTTTAAGACATCTCACCTTCTTCCTTTTACAAAATATTATCCATATTCACATCCTGCTGGTATAGAAAATCATGTGTGTAGCAGAAATAAATTAGATTTGTAATTGTATTAATGCTACTGTTGAATAATAATTGATATATTAAATTTGTTTTTTAATGATAATATGTCTTTGTTTTTTGGAAATCAGGTTTGATATACTAGGCATAAAAATGCAGATCATATTTTTTCGCGGCATTTCATGTTATGTTATATATACACACAGACATCTCACCTTCTTCCTTTTACAAAATATTATCCATATTCACATCCTGCTGGTATAGAAAATCATGTGTGTAGCAGAACTAAATTAGATTTGTAATTGTATTAATGCTACTGTTGAATAATAATTGATATATTAAATTTGTTTTTTAATGATGATATGTCTTTGTTTTTTGGAAATCAGGTTTGATATACTAGGCATAAAAATGCAGATCATATTTTTTCGCGGCATTTCATGTTATGTTATATATACACACACACACACACACACGCTTTTTTCACTTTTTTTTCCTTAATTTTTATTGTATTTGGTGTGGAAAACATTCACTTGCATAAATGTACGTAGAAAAGTAAAGCAAAAGTTTCCACAGCTGAGTGAATGTGTGACAAAGACATTCCCAAACACACTAAAGAATCGCGCCTCTTCTCCGGTCTGAACAGACATGCTGAGATCCCTGACAGAAGAATGCTGGGAGTCCTTAGGAGGGAATGAGAGATGGGGACAAAAGAGTACGGCAGACAGGGAGAGAAAGAGTGAACGCATGAGAGAGAGAGAGAGAGATAGTTGCTGTAGCTGGCAGTTATTGATCGCCGCGCTCTGCCAAGGTGCTAGAATTAGCAGCGAAGCTTTCTATACAGTGTGTGAAAGACTGAGAATGTGATCTGTGCTACATATATCTGTTTCAAGGGCAGCGCAGGACAGGAGGAAGATAAGGAAGGTATGAGCGGTTCATAATCACATATATACGAGATTCACAAAGAAAGAGGCAAAGACTGTATTAAAGCAATGAGAATCAGCAAAATCATACTCGCACTTGGCCTGTTTATGTTGCTGTCTGTCGAGGCGGTGTGTGGTCTGAACTCTTAAAGGGATAGTTCACCCAAAAATGAAAAGTCTGTCATTAATTACTCACCCTCATGTCGTTCCAAACCCGTAAGACCTTCGTTCATCTTCAGAACATAAATGAAGATATCTTTGATGAATTCCGAGAGCTCTCTGACCCTCCCATAGACAGCAAGGATCCTTACACGATCAAGGCTCAGAAACGTAGCAAGGACATCGTTAAAATAATCTATGTGACATCAGTGTTTCAACCGTAATTTTACGAAGCTACAAGAATAATTTTTGTGTGCAAAAAAAACAAATAATGACTTCATTCAACAATTCGTCTCCTCTGCATCACCCTGGCAACGTATATACGCAGATACGTTGTTACGCTTTGATCTGAACGTAAACAACGTATCCGCGTACATGCGCTGCCAGGGTGATGCGGAGGAGACAAATTGTTGAATAAAGCCGTTATTTTTGTTTTCTTTGTGCACAAAAAGTATTCTCGTAGCTTGGTTAGCCAATCACAATGGATGTCATTTAGTGTCAGGGAGAGGGGAAAAATGGTCATAAAAATTAATCATGACTATTTTGGTGCAAGAAAGGTTTTTAAAGAACTGATTTTGAGTTTTTTAAAGAACTGACTCATGATGTTGTTTCAGCCTCCCGTGTCGGACGAGCGGCGGGGCAGTCGGCCGTGTTCAATGGTTCGCTCCTTCACCATGCTGTCGTCTCAGAGGCCGCTGTCTGTCGCGTCTGTGACCTCCATATCATCAGACAACTCTCCCTCCAGACCGGGATCAGACGGGTAAACACACACACCATCCAGACTACTGCTAGAGCAATATAGCTGCAGATATTTCACCTTTATTGCTTTCTTTCATTCTTTCGTTCTACTGTTTATACATACATTTTCGAATGCATTAAATTGATCAAAACTGAGAGTAAAGACATTTATAATATTACAAAAGATTTCTATTGCAAATAAATGCTGTTTTTTGTCTTTCTATTCATCAAACATTCCTGAAAAAAGTCACTTTCTACAAAAATGTGAAGCAGCACAACTGTTTTCAACACTGATAATCAGAAATGTTTCTTGAGCAGCAAATCAGCATATTAGAATGATTTCTGAAGGCCCAAGACTGGAGTAATGATGCTGAAAATTCAGCTTTGATCACAGAAATAAATTTCATTCTAAAATGTATTCAAATAGAAAACAGTTATTTTAATTTGTAATATTATTTCACAGTATTACTGTTTTTACTTTATTATTTATCAAATAGATACAGCCTTTGTGAGCATAAGAGACGTCTTTTAAAAACATTAATAATCTTACTGGTCCCTAAACTTTTAGACAGTAGCAGTATTATTATTTATGACATTTTTATTTAATAAATAAGTAAATATATATTTTTATATATTTTTATATAATTGTTTCATTACTTGAAATAAAATAAATATTCACTGAAAGTTAAATAATAAAAAATTTAAATAGTTAAAAAGTTAAAGTACAAAAAAAATTTAAACTAAACATAAAACCTAATAAGAACTATATAGATATATTTACAAAAACAACAAAATAGCAAAAACTTTAAATAAAATTAAAATAAAAGCCAGGAACATGAAGAAATTCCAAATATGAACAAAAACTATGATAGAATATTTACTAAAACTTTAACTAAAATTAAAAACCGAAAACATAAAAAAAAATTAAATTCAAAATATAAACAAAAACTATGATAGAATATAAATGATACTAAAATAACACTACAAACCTATAGTAGACATACGTAAAACACCCTTTAGGAGTGTCTAATCTGGGTCAAAACCGTTTAACAAACAAGATGTAAAATGTTTAATTATTTAAATAATGATAAATCTCTCTCCAGATATCAGCATCAGCCATTGAAAAAGCCACATTAGTGGAGCACTGATCCCCAGACCTCTATATTGAACAGGCTGGATTTCTGACAGTGATTTATTTTCTTCTTATAGCCATTATAGGAGGACTAGCACAGAACACTTCCTCGGTTAGAGTGACTTTTTTCATTTCGGTCCTTTGTCATTTCTCTTAGCAGGCGGTCTGTTCTCATTCACGCTTACAGCCGTAATGCACCGAATCACCTGCTGTTTCTCCGAGAACATCATCTTATTTCACTTTAAGACAGAATCAGATGTGTTTATATGTGTAAAATGCCCGTGGTATCTTTACCCTGTCAGGTTGGTGGCAGTGTAGCGCGGCGGACACACAGATGCCAGTCTTAAGGATTAATTAGTGCATGTTTGAAGAGAGCGATGCCCTCCGCTGCTGTTTAATTGTGAAGGGCAGCGCTTCACAAGAGCTTTCATTTGATTAGTTAATCCATCTCATTAAAGCACTTTGATTCGCTTGAGCTCCACATTCTGATTATGAGAGCCAGAGATTCTGCTGGGCTTTTTCGCTGCTTCCCGCTGTACAAAACCGCCTGCGAGTCTCATTATCGGCCAGGTCAGCAGATATGAAACGCACTTTAATGCAGAGATTCTCGCTTTTACAGGAGCGCGTTTGCATGGATGATGTATGATTTCTCTCCAGCATCGCTGCATTTTTAAGAAACTAGTTTGTTCTGAGCTTTGGACCTGAAATCCAATACAAAAAAACAGATTCAGTATTCCTCAAAATTAATAACAAATTATGCAACTCAGAATATGACGTAAACCTGCAATAATTAAATGTTAAACAACACAAATATCCTTTATGTATTTAATCCCATTCTATTAACCAATGTCTTTGCTTCTGACCTTCGATGATCCAGTTCAACCGTACTAATAAGCAAAAATGACTCTAGACAAACATTTGTGTGTCTTTTTTTATTGCTGAAGTGTGTTGAAATGTCTTCTTCTGCATTCTACTGTACAGACGTAAATTTACTTTCTCTTCAGCCTGAGGCTTATTCATTTCACTTTTGGTGTGAAAAGGCTTTTATATTTGCCAAAAATATAATTTTTTTATTTTAAAAACAAACAAGCAAGCCCTGTCCAGATTTAAAAAGTAACGCAAAAGTAACGTAACACATTACTTTCCATAAAAAGTAACTGAGTAACGTAATTAGTTACTTTTTTATGGAGTAACGCAATATTGTAATGCATTACTTTTAAAAGTAACTTTCCCCAACACTGGTGATGACACAGTTTTTCTGTCTGGGTTCACGTACGCTTGTGCTAACAAATACGCTTACTGTGGTTTTCATTTACTTTATGAAACGGCAGATAAGGATAGAGCTGGCGTGAGAGCGTTTCGAGTCAGTGCCGCTGCATCTTACGTTCATCAATCATGTGCTTTTGTGCTTTGCACTCTTGAACATTTGGTTTCCTATGATTTATTAAAGACCGTTATTGCAGATTTTGTTGATTTAA
Organism: Sinocyclocheilus anshuiensis; assembly: GCF_001515605.1. Taxonomy (NCBI): domain Eukaryota; kingdom Metazoa; phylum Chordata; class Actinopteri; order Cypriniformes; family Cyprinidae; genus Sinocyclocheilus; species Sinocyclocheilus anshuiensis. The sequence continues at coordinate 820,644 of NW_015537963.1, forward strand.
AAGTTATGTGGGTATCATTAACTTGCTGGCATAATGTTTTCTCAAAAATATGAAATTGATTTATGTATTTTGATGCATCAGTTAGACTGGGTTAAATCATAAACTCTGTTATTTTTTAACAGCTTAGTTTATAGATCTCATAGGGTTATATTACAGTTGGATATTGTTATATATTATATTCCAGCTATTATTACAAATTAAGAACTTTTAAACACGTTTAATGGGGAAAAATATCTAAATGTTTTACGAAAAACATATTAAAATATATTTCTGACCCTGTTTTGCATTTTAATAATGTATGTTTTTGTCCTTATTTTAATATGATTATTTTCAAATTAAAAACCTTTTTCTTCAGAAAATGTTTAATGAAAACAGAAAATATAAATGTTAAATTAAAAATATATAAAATATATTTCAGACATTATATTAAAAATGCAAAGCATTTAAGCTTTATATATCTATTTTTTTATTTTGTTATTTTGTAATCCTATTGCAAATGAAAAACTTTTATATATTTAATATGTAAAGTTTTTTCTTAACTTTAATTTCTTTCTTAAAAATTCAAAGATTATTATTTTAATCATATTTATTTTTATTTTCACCTTAATTTTTTTTTTTTTTTGTGAGGCCTGTAAAAATGTAGCTCAAGTATGATTATGAGCAGCTCAGCTGACCAAGATGGCAGAAAAAGAAAAAAAGTCCCAGGTCTGAGCCCTGATCTCTGAGATAACATGTTATAAAAATATGTGTCATTTTCAGTGAGCTAATACGGTTGGTTGCCATGACACTTGAGACTGAACACCAGAAACGTGCTTTTGAGTTTACGGTTGGAGCAAAATGTCAAATGAGTGCTAATATTTGCTCAAGACTTCATAAGAGGCTTCTCTGTGATATTAAACAGCCCAGAAGTCTTATCCAATAAAACACAGCCGCCGCTCGATTATCTCCGTCCTCCTCATTTGATTCCTCTTCTCTCTCATCTAATAGATTTGCCTTGGAGCCTCTCTTACCAAAGAAGCTGCACTGTAAGTCTCAGGATAAACTGGATCGAGACGAACCTGAGAAAGACAGGAAGGAGAAAAGGAAAGAGAAAAGGAACAGCAAACACCAGGAGCTGTTTGATAAGGAGCTGAAGACGGCTGATATCCCGCTGCAGCCCAGCGAGGCGGTCATTCTGTCAGAGACTGTGAGTATCTGTCCACACAAATCCATACGCAAATAAAGACTTACTCTGCACTTCAAGTCAAGTCACTGAAAGTAAACTTACTGCATCAAGCACCAAATCACAACCAGAAATAAATAGAAACCAATGACAAAATGTTTGCTTTTGCAGCTGCATGAAAAGAAATGTTAAATTAATTGTATTTTAAATGTTTTCTCCAAAACTAAGATGCTATTGCGTGTTTTGCTTTTGATTTATGATATTCCCATTATTTTCATTACAGTAATGCAGTAATTTTTTTCTGGGGAAAAAACATAAGTCCTTCATTTTTTCATGAAAAGGCTTCTTTTTCTTTAAGAAAGTGTCAACAAATATCATTTTTTTCCATGCAGTGCTTTTAACTACAACAAAAACAATAAAAAATATATTTTTGTAATTAAAAAAGTAAAAAAAAAAAAATTTGAAATATTGCATTGCCCATTAACTGAAATAAAGCAAGTTGAGGTGCTAAAGTTATTAAAACTAAAATAAAACTTCAAGAGATATTTAAAAAAGTAGAACATATTAAAAATGACAAGAATATTTACTAAACTTTAAAAACAAAAGCTTATTCAAAATATGAATAAATACTATAATAGTAATAGTAAATATAGTAATATAATACTAAAATGACACTGATTGCTTGAAATGTGGTCCATGTTCTTGACAGGTTTGTAATAATCACATCATTTGGATGCAGTGTTAACCGAAAGACTTTCATTTGTTTGCTTTCCAATGAATGCTTCCTAGAGCAGTCCTTTTCATCTGTTTGTTTCTGTGTGAAATGAGGCACGCGTCTGAATCTGCACTTGCGAGTCTCTTCAAGCTCTTTGAATATGAATACCAAATGTGCTCGAGCAGCTCTAGAACAAACAGAACGTAATAAGAATAAATTGACCCATTCAGAGCGTCTCTGACTTCACTGACTAATGTGGCATCGTGAGGGAAGCGCATAGCCTCGCATTTCTGAATAAAGAAAAACTAGCGCACATAATTACTCTGCCCTGGACCTTCTGCATAGTTTGTCTATAGGCCGCTGACCTATATATATGACCGTCAGCCGATAAAACAAGAGCTGAAAAATCGGATTTACTGCTCGATTAATCTGTCATGTTGATAACAAGCCCGCCTGCTTCATTTTTTATATCTTTAATGATCTTTCTTTTTTTTATTGTTAATGTCCTTATCTCATGAAGGACAAAGAATAAAAATGTTTATATAAGAGAGAGAGAGAGTGTGTGTGTGTGTATGTGTGTGTGAATATCAGAGGCGTTGTTCGTCTGCACTAGCGTGTGTG
>NW_015537963.1:823334-842776 GCF_001515605.1 Sinocyclocheilus anshuiensis
TGCAGAAGTGTTTATAAAATTTCACATTTTAAAAAAATGATGATGTTACATTTTAATGCACGTTTCGGCATTTATCACAGTAGCATAAATGTTACTTCACTCAAATCATGTGCAAAATCGAAAATTAAAAGACTAATTTAACAAAAAATATATACAAAGTATATTTCTGATGTATTAAAAATGCAAATATCTTAATGTTATTATTAATTAATTATTATTCAATTTTATATATTATTTTTTATATTTATATATATATATAAATTTTATAAAATATTTATTATAATTTCATTGATTTTGAGTGGCAGTTTACACTGCAGAAGTGTTTATAAAAGTTTCACTTTTTTTTAAATGACGATGTTATATTTTAATGCACGTTTCAGCATTTATCACAGTAGCATAAATGTTATTTCACTCAAATAATATTCAAAATCTAAAATTAAAAGACTAATTTTAAATAACATGCAAAACATGTGATTCACAAAACACCTGCTCACATTTGCACTGGCGTTCCCTTCTATATCGATGTAAATTTTGCATTACATCCTATGTAGATGTTGTATTGCAAACGAGCAGGTTAAAACGTCATGTCAGGGTGACACAGAATGGCTTATTTGGCCACCTGAATCCTGCCTTTGAAGTTTATTCTACTGATCGTATATTAATGATGGTCATTTACAACTGGAATAATTCACAAGCCTGCTGAATTATGCATTAGATAAACCTGTATGCTCATGGAAATGGACCTGAGCTGTTTGAATGGCCGTTCTTTACTCTTTGACTTATTTTTCCCCCGTTATCATTGTATCCATCCATTTCACGTTCCATTTCCATGGCCACATTTTGAACGGTTGTCCTGTTTAGTCTTCATTTATGGAAACCTTTTCCCAGAAAGCATGGTTCACTCTGTAATGCTTATCTGTCATGTTTTCCTCTCTCCAGATCAGTCCGTTGAGGCCCCAGAGGCCCAAGAGTCAGGTGATCAGCTTGCTGGGTGAGAAAAGGCTTTCGGTGTCTCCAGGAGCCCCTGCCAACCCGTCTGCGCCCAGCGTCCTACCTCCCATCACGCCCCGGGCCAAACTGCAGTTCAGCTTACTGTCTGGATCCAGTATGTCATACTTCACACCGATCTGACAGATTCCCCTCCAGTTTTATTTCAAAACATGATGAAATTGGGCCAGTTTTACTAAAGCAAACTAAGATAGATTGTTGCCAAGGAAGCCCCGCCCACCTACAGGAGAAAAATGTATAATAATAACATCAGTTTACAAAAAGGCTATTTTAATATATAACTCAAAATCCAAAGCTGACATTCTGGCATCATTTGAATGAATGAAGCTAAGAGACCGCTGTAAATACGAGACGTTCAGCGTGGAGATATCTGAACACCTGCGTGCCTACAGCAGTCTGCATATTTTAAATAATAATAAATAAAAGAGAACTGGCTTTGATCTGCTGAAATGCAGCAGATATTGTCCTCTGGTGTTGTTTTATCAACATAATTCATCATATTTTAGCTGTTGGAACAAATAGAGTTGTTGATAATTATCCAAGTCCTTCAGTCTGATTTACATTTTCATTTAAAAGTTTGGGGTCGAAAATATTTTGTTTTTCATGTTTTTAAAAGAAGATACTGAAGCTCACCAATTAAATTGATTAAAAACAAAGTGAAAACAGTGAAATATTGCAGTTCAAAAGAGCTGTTTTCTATTTGAAAACATTTAAAAATGTAATGTATTCCTGTGATGCAATGCTGAATTTGTTTTTTGTGAATAGAAAGCTCAAACAGTATTTATTAAAAAAAATTTAAAAAAATAAATCTTTGTAACATTATAAATATGTTTGCTGTCACTTTTAATCGATTTAATGCATCCTTGCTGAATAAAAGTATTCATTTCTTTACAAAAACATCTTACCAACCCCAAAACTTTTGAACGGTAGTGCATGCAGTAGTTGTACAGTAGGGTCATTTGCATACTAATTATTTTAATATTAGCTTTATAAATAAAAGAATATCAGTTTCTGGCTTTATTTGAGGTGTAAAAAGCATTAAAACCCTTTACAGTGTTTTTCTTTCTATAAATAACCATTTTTTTTCATTTCTTGTTGAAATGATTGAGTTGCTGTGGTAATTTCTTTCTCCCACATTACTGAGTAATCTATAAAACATGTACTTTTGGTCAGCTCAATTTTTTATGTTATGAGACAGCAATTTTTATCAGGACAAACTTTTAAGGATTTATTTATCCAGGAAAATGTTTACAGTTTAAAGAATCTTTTTTGTAGAATTGTACTCTATCTTGCCTTTTATCTAAATTGAATGTGTTTGCTTTGATGATATTGTATTTATGATCATATGTTTTTGAATGTTTCATTTGTATCTATCCTGTAACAGCCGGTGAATTTAAATAGATCCAAACTTTCTCCAACCTTAAACCACCACACCCTCAAAATATGAGACGTTTGCTGACGTCTTGTGCTCCGTCTCCAGCTGTAGTGTGATGACACACAAACGTAACGCTGTGATGTGGAACGCAGGACTCTGGGAGGCTGCAGAGGTGTGAAATAACTAAGCGTGTCTGATCTAGAGCGTGTCCCACTTGCCGCTTGTGAAGACGTGTAATGGATTCAGACTCTAGTGCGAGGCGTTTACTCTCCCATGGGTTCAGCCCGCTGTCTGATTCTGAGTTTGCACCGCATGTCGTCATCTGTGCTGGAATCACTGCGCAGGCCTCCTAAAACTACTGATTTATATTGAGTTTTAGGCACAGGTGAAAATGTCATGCATCATCATGTTGATCTCAACAGCGCTCTATCTTGTTTCAATGCAGGTCTAGGGCTGAATGGGACGGGTTATGGAGATAAGGGCGAGACTCCGCCCCCACTTCCTGTCAAGAGCAGCATGGGCGATTATGGAAACTTGATGGACAACTCAGACCTGGCCAGTCCGACCACGCCCCCTCCTCCACTGCCACACCAGCGGGTAAAACGCTCCATCCACATCCATCAGTGACTGACATACGATCTTCATTTCCATTATTTTTACATGCTCATTAGTGGTTAAAAATCCATTAAGAAATCTCTTCCTGTTGTTCAGCCCTGAGGATCGTCAGTGTAGTGTTATATTCAGGCTGTTTCGGCTGCAGTGATTGTCAGTGTAGACAGTGATTTGCACAGAGCAGATGTGTGACTGTGTGAAGCGGTCAGGATATGTGTGACCAGAGCGGATGAAGGTGCCCTTGATCAGCCGCTCGTCTCTGAGTCTCTTTCTCTCTGCAGGATTTTACTTTAAATAATCCCAGACTCTGTTTAATTAACCCATAACCTGAACTTCTCTACAGCTGCTGGAAGTTACGTCAAATTACAGTTAAAGGTTGAAACGGCTTGAAGTTCTTTGCTGTACAACGGCAGGCTGCAAAATATTCTTTTATGATGCACTTAGTGTTCAAAGGCTTGGGGTCGGTAAGATTTTTAATGCTTTTGAAAGAAGCCTCTTACGCTCAACAAGTCTGCATTTATTTGATCAAAAATACAATAAAATCTGGAATATTGTGAAATATTAGTTCGATTTCAAATAATTGAATATACTTTAAAATACCATTTATTCCTGTGATGCAAAGTAGATTTTTCAGAAATCCTTCAGAAATCAGTTTAATACACAGACACTTGGTGCACATGAGTCATTTCTTTAACATTTTTGTGGTGAGCCATGAGCAGCATTTAATTAAAATAGAAATATTTTATACCACTATACATGTTTTTACTGTTACTTTTAATCAACTTAAAGTCAAATTAAAATATTAATTTCTTAAAAAAATGTCATGAACCCAAACTTCTAAAAAGTTTACTACGTTTTTCTCTTCTTTATTAGTATTAGATCTACTTTATTATTGATTCAATCACTATCACTCTATTATTATTGCCCATAGTTACTTAAGCTTAGAGATTAGACAAATTATTTATTTTTCATTCATTTATTCATTGTTGCTTTAAATATATAATTGTTGTATCAAGAGACCAGATTATTGCAGAGACTTTATTGTGTTTATTATTTACTCAGTCTCTATTACTCTGTTATTACTGCTTAAAGTTAGAGATTAGACCAATATTTTTTACAAATATACCCCAAAAAAGTATATGTGACCCTGCAGCACAAAACCAGTCTTAAGTTGCTGGGGTATATTTGTAGCAATAGCCAAAAGTACATAGTATAGGTCAAAATTATTGATTTTTCTTTTATGCCAAAAATCATTCATTTTTCATTCATATGAAGAGACCAGATCATCACAGAGACTTGACTTTAGTAATGTAACTACTTTAGTAATGTAACGTGGAGTTTAGCATGGACAAGCAGCACCATTTGATCTCATGTAATGGAGAATTAATGCTTCACTCAAGTGTTTTAAAAACTCCATCTCTCTTTTCCTCATTTTTCCAGCACCTTCCGCCTCCGTTGCCCAGCAAGACCCCTCCTCCTCCCCCTCCAAAGACCACTCGCAAGCAGACCTCCATCGACTCGGGAATCGTCCAATAAGCCAGCAGACGGCTTCGTCAAACGGAGACATCCGCATAGGCCCTCTTCCAACGATTTTCCGTCAACATTCCTGACTGTATGGCATGATGAATACCTCACCTCAGCCCCGCTCATAACGGCTGATTATTGTCCACTGCCAGATCAGCGCTCGGAGCCTGCACCCCAGTGACAATACAAGCTCAGAGACGCAGTCTATTTCACATCACTCCAGGCGTCAGACCACAGCACATATAGATGCTGGAGTCAGGGAATTCTGGGTATTTTTGACAGATGGTGCATGTTTGACTAAAACTCCACTTTAGGCAGGAATGCGCTTTTTATGCACATTATCGTTGAGACGCGTGACCAATTCAAACCACTTCGGTGTCGCATAATCAAAGTTTCCTCTTTCTCTCATTTTTACATGCTATTTTTATCCTCAATATATACACATTTATGTACAGAGGTTTGTATATATGATTTTATTTTATTGTTTTCTTGAAAGTAAATTTTGTCCTTTTTTTGTATTCGCAGTTTATAAAAATTGGCATTTTTATCCAAAAAGGGCTTGGTGTTCTAATAAGAGGGACAGTAAAGGTATTCTTACATGTATCTTTTATTGAATTTGTGGTGTTGTTCGTTCTCAATTGGAGTGAAAACAACTAAAAGTCATTGTACCAATCAAGCCTATAAACCACATAAAAGCATATTGATAACACTGACTGCTCCAAATCCACTACTGACTTCTGAATAAACTCAATGTATTTGTAAAGTGCCTCTTGTTTGGTGCTGATTAATCCAGTGCACTGTAGACATTTAGCAGATTTCAAGTTTGTTTTGTCAGAATAACGTCATCCACTAAGGCTCTCTGCTCTGTTTGTGTGATGTTACCGCAGGTTAACCGCTGCAAAACCAGTCTGGAAAGTGAGGTAAGTTGAGTCTGAGGTGAGTTCATTAACTCATTGCTTGTCGAGACCTTGAGTCCTTGAAAACTGAAAAGCTACGTTTTCCATTCAGCTTTTTAGTACAACGTGGAGCTGAATCTCAATGACATTGATTGTGAAAATGGCGGACATGTGTGCATCATGAAGACTGCCAGCTTTCACTTTACTAAAAAGGTTTTGAAAATAGCAAAGCATTGACTCATACATGCATAATCAATGCAGCATCTTCTATGAGCTGAGGGAGGAAATATGCTGGAGAGCATGTTTTGTATGTTCAAGGTCACTTGCACAGCACATGCAGTCAGAATTACTGCTCTTGTCTCAGTGAACGGATTTATTGTGTAATTCTGATGTTTGTTATGAAGTCATTGGTCTTAAACATGCAGGATTCACCATCTAAAAATGGCAGATTGTGCAAATCACACTGGGTTGGGTTTTGGTGTTTGTTTGGTTGGTGTTTGTTACGTGAATCCTTCATGTCAATTCATGCAGAACATCATGGATTCTGCAATAAATGTGTTTTTGTTTTTGTCATTTTAAAGGAGTTTTCCTTTAAAAGACTTTTACATTTCGTTTTAATGAATAGTTCACACCAAAATGAAAATGTAATGGAATTTTATTTGCTCTCAAGCCATCCAAGATGTAGATGAGTTTGTTTCTTCATCGGATTTGGAAAAATGTAGCATTATATCATTTGCTAATCAATGGATCCTCTGCAGTGAATGGGTGCCATCAGAATGAGAGTCCAAAAAACATCACAAGTAATCCACACCACTCCATCCATCAGTTAACATCTTGAGAAGCCAAAATCTGTGTTTGTAAGAAACAAATTCATCATTAAAGGTGTTTTAACTTTAAACCGCTGCTTCCAGCTAAAATGCGGGTCCACCATCTATAATATTGTTTTCTCCAGTGAAGTCATCTGGTCTGAATCAGGAGAAAAATATGCGCAGATCAAGCACCGTTTGTAAGTGAAAACAATCCAAAGCACATCTAAACGAATATGTTGGTGGATTTTGATGTAAGAGGACACCAGAGGATGAACTTTTTTTAATTATGGATCATAGACTCATATTTTGGCCAAAAACAATTAAAAGGTTTAAAGTTAAAAACATCTTCATGATGGGGTTTGTTTCTTACAAACATGCAGCTTTTGGCTTCACAAGGTGTTACTCGATGGACTGGAGTGATGTGGATTATTGTGATGTTTTTATCAGCTGTTTGGACTCTCATTCTGACGGCACCCATTCACTGCAGAGGATCCATTGGTGAGCAAGTGACGGAATGCTGAATTTCCCCAAATCTGATGAAGAAACAAACTCATCTACATCTTGGTTGGCCTGAGGGTGAGTACATTTTCATTTTTGGGTAAACCATTCCTTTTCTTTAAAATTGTTGCTTACCAACTTGTTCGTGTGGTAAGTTTGTGCTCACATATTTGCAGGAATGACCCGTGTGCGTTTATGTAAATGTGTGTTTGAGATGCCGCTGCTGGGTCACCGGGAACTGAAGAACGTGTGAAATTCTAGAGAAGGAGATAAACAGTCCCAGAAACGTCCCACGGCGTCAGACACGTCATGACATTAATACCCGACTGAGTCAGTTTCCCACGGTACGCTATCAACATCTAACCTGATTAATCCAGCTGAAGACTCCCTTTGAAAGGAAAGGTCATTTTCAGGCATTTCATGATCAAATTCAATCAGAGTCTCCAGGCTGAGCTTCAGATAAGTAGCTTAGTTTTTCTTCAAAATATATTTTCTTTCTTGTTTTTTAACTTAGTATCACTTTAGTCACACTGCTGTCAGAACTGAAATAAACACAACAATATATTTTATGCTTCATTGAGCAGTGTAGCTGCATTCATTTAGCAGAATACGTTTCCATGAGACAAATGACTTTGTTGTTTATTAGAGGATGCTGGGAAAATATCCTGCTGGACTGTGAGTTGTTTTTCCTTCATGTTAATTACAGAATTATTGAGGCCTAATACAACAGTGGCAGCAAATTCAATTTAACTTTCTATTTAAACCAGAGGCAGAAAATAACTTAACTCTGTAAATCCCAAATGTGTCCAATGCATCTCAGTGAGAACTAATGTGTTTTGCTCCTTGGATAGTCCCGTGAAACAAATTGATTGTCTTTGCGAGTTTTTAAGAAGTTAACAATAGAAATATGGAGTATAGAATATAGAAATTGTATTTTATTTTATTCTGGATAAAAGGAAATTATAAACCAAGAATATGGTTTGTTTAATTTAATATACTATAATGTAACTTACAATGTAATATTACTGCAATTTTATAATGTTAATAAGGGTTGAGTCAGAGTTATTATTATTATGGTTATCGAAAACTAAATAAAAAAATGTTAAATGAAACAAAAAAAACTGAAATAAAATATTACAAATAAAAAACAAGGCAACATTTCTCCTTTTCATTTAATTTAACTTGATGTACTAAAATAACTAAAACTGAATGTTTAAAAATAAAATAATTAAACAATTAAAAACAACTAAATTACTAAAACTTCAACTAAAAAGGGAAAATATTAATTACATAAAATTCAAAATATATAAAAAACGCAAAAAAAGCATTTTTGTTTCTTGAAATATAATAAATGTTATCTTAAAATAAACTTAAAAACCTATTTTATTTCAGCAACATTTATCATTTTCATTTAGTTTAAATTGATGTACAAAAATAGAACAAACTGAAATAAAGATTATATATGTTTAAAAATAAATAACAAAAATTACAAAAACTCAACAAAATTACTAAAACTTAAAAATGAAAAAAAAAAAACTAAAAATAAAAACATTCGAAAATATGATACTAGTTATGCTAAAACAACACTGGGCAGCTTTGATTTCAATCAATCAGAGCAATCCTGTTTTCTTGTTCCAAATACAGTGATTGTACAGTATTTGTTATTTTGTTTGCACTATTATTTTATGCTCTTTCAGAGGAATTAAACAGCGCTGCTCATATCATTTATAGACAACTCTTATGTAACTCTTTTAAGATCCTACAGGCTCAAATGTTGAATCTTGTGCCTGACATCCATTTCTGTTCATCCTGAGAAATCTTTTGTGCCTCATTTTAAGTGTGTTCGGTAGGATACATGTCACATCGCAGGTGATGAAACCCACACCTTGCGAGAAAAGATGATTGCATTTGCTTAAGCAATTTACAAGGCCAGCGGTGAAATAAACATGGAGAACAAACCCGGTGTCATTTATGTGCTGAAATAACATCTCTGGTCAGGAAATCAGTAACAGGCCGTAAGTCAGTGTGAAATGATGTCCTGCCACGGCAGATTGAGTATGCAGCGCGTAATGTATTGCCTTCACTTTTGATTGACAATAAAGAATAATTGTAATGCCAAAGCTGCACGCTAACCTTCTCGGACATCGACCCGTATAAACGTCTTGTTACCGACAGATGCTTTGATTCTCCTTTATTGAAATTCTTTTGCTGTTTTCTATGAATCACTTTGTGCCGTTCTGATTTTAATATAACTGATATATATTCATACAGGAGGGGCTGAAGGCTAAATTGAATCCATATTTCACTGTGATTGTGTTTGGTCTCTGTGGTGCGGTCTATCACAGCCGGCTCTGATTGGAGGGGAACATCCTCCATTGAACCTCAGCTGCAGCGTTCCCATAAACCGCGTCTGTGTACAAATACAGATACGCAAAAACGGCTGGCTTATGTAATTCTGAATGGTGAACTGGCCTGCTTTTTGCCATCTGTCTCAATAAATGACTCACAGACCCAAATTCACCTTTTATACTTCAATACAAGTCATTGATTGATTGATGCATGCAAGTTTATTTATTTAGGTATGTATTTATTTATTTCTATATTTACCTATTATCATTATTATGTATGGAATAATTGATGACGGGATGTGGAATTATTAGAAAACAATGCTCAACTGAGGTGGTGATGCGGCCACAACCCCCATTGTTTTCTACATACATTTTTTACTCATTTACTATGGTTACCACACACTGAAGCATTGTAAATGTTGTATTTCAAGACATTTGTCAGGGTTTGTCCTTAACAGTCTCTTACGTGTAGGACTAATTTCTTACACATCTATTTATTTTTTTAAGGCTGCAAGGACCTTTGAAATAACCTAAATGTTTGGCGCAGTGATATGGACATGTAATGCGGTCAAGACCTGCCTGGATTTACTTTAGCTGTGTTTTCCCTGCAAATCATTGCACACCTTAGAAAGTTCATCAACCAATCAAATTCACGCATTCAGCAGACCTGTGGTGTTTTTATTACACTGTAAAAATAGGGCCCAATGTACTGGTAATATGGAGGAATTTTTGTATAGATTTTTTACTGGTGTTTTACCCATATTGATAAATTGCATTGAGTTGTGTTTTAGGTGTAAATGAATGGTAGACTTTTTTTTCTTAAACAGTGTAGTTTTATTTTTTATCTTTGTGTATCTGTCCAAAATTGTGTTGTCTTCGTCATGGCAGGCTTGGAACAACATGAGGGTGAGTAAACATGAACAAACTTTTAATGTCGGTGCAATGTTCATTCTTTTTAATTTTCAGGTTTTAGTAGTAGTTTAGTAGTTTTTTTTCCCATTAGATATCTCTATAAGTTCATTTTAGCACTTGAGCTTATTTATTTCATTTATATTTCAATTAAAGTAAACACATTTTTATTAGCTTTTAATACATATTTGGAAAGGAAAATTCTGTTTTTATATACAAGTAAACACTGTCTACATTTTTTGGTGCAATGTTCTTTTATCATGGTTTTTCAGTGCATTTTAATGCTTGGTTTAGCTGCAAAAAAACTGTCATTTTAGTTTGTTTGCTTTCATTTTTATTCTTTTGTTTTCTAGCTGTACTGTATGTCATTTTGGAAAAACTATTGTTCATGGTTTTATTAATATTTTGGTTTGAGCAGTTTGTGCTCAGACAGTTTTTCTCTGTTTTTGTGCTGAATTATGAACGTCTGACATTGTAGATTTGACATTGTCTTACAGGTATGGATCACCTCGTGGTGTTTTATTGCAGGTCCCGTCACAGCAGCAGATCGGTGAGAAATGCAAAGACAAGACTCGTTTCCACAGCGGATCTCACCGTCTCAGCAGGAGGACTGAGTCCTTGGAGAGCCGAGGCCTATTTCTGTATTATCTGTCCATTCCCTCATTTCCAGTGAGAGCTCAGCTTGAGACTGAGGTTTGGAGAGCCTGAAGATCCCAGGGTACAGAAATACAGACCGAAACAATCCCACACAATCGTATGTGGAATTTACCCAGAGAAATCTGTCTTATTGTCTGTGTTTTAGAAGCTCTGCTTCAAAACCTAGTGAGCTGCCTCACTGCATACTGCCTACAGAGGCCTTCTTAGGTGGCATCGTAAAGGAGTAGTTCACTCAAGAATTGAAATTTACTGAAAATGTACTCACCCTCCGGCCATCCAAGATGTAAATGAGTTTGTTCTTCATCAAAACAGATTTGGAGAAATGTTGCATTACATCACTTGCTCATCAGTAGCAGTGAATGGGTGCCGTCAGAATGAGAGTTGATAAAAGCATCACAATCATCCACAAGTAATCCACACCACTCCAGTCCATCAGTTAACGTCTTGTGAAACGAAAAGCTGTGTATTTGTAAGAAACAAATCCAAGATGTTATAAACTCTTATCCATAATATTGCTTTCTCCAGTAAAAAAGAAGTCGTCTCGTCTGACTCAGGAGAGAAATATGCATAGATCAAGCACCATTTACAAGCCAAAACAGCCCAAAATGAAGCGTTATTATGGATTATGGACTCATATATTGGCCTGAAGCGATGGTTTAAAGTTAAAACATCTTGATGGATTTGCAGCTTTTCACTTCACAAGAAATTAATTGATGGACTGGAGTGGTGTGGGTGTGAGAAACTCTCATTCTGACGGCACCCATTCACTGCAGAGGATCCATTGGTGAGCAAGTGATGTAATGCTGAATTTCTCCAAATCTGATGAAGAAACAAACTCATCTACGTCTTGGATGGCATGAGGGTGCGTATACATTTTCAGCAAATGTTCTTTTTTGTCTGAACTGTTCGTGTAACTGGAATGTAACCTCATAAATGAGTGATTTGTAATGCTCTGTATTGGCAGCATTAACATTGGCATCAATATAGGTGACAAAATGGGAAGAGTCAATGATTAAGATGCCTGCATTCACGTCCTAAAAGGCAGCTAACTAGGTTTTGGAACAGAGCGATAATGTTAGGCGTTTTGGCTGCCATAGTGGTTTATTTATAGTGTGATTCTGTTCTCAGGGTTATTAATGCTGTTTTTATTTTTGTGGCATTTAAAGGGATTGTGTTTATTTTGCAAAATGTTCTGGGTGGTTCTATTGCAGTGATTAATAGCTTAAAGCAAACACACATCCCACAAAATTCAAGAACAAACTTAATGTTTAATCAATAAATGCAGTAAATATTTCTTCTGCGCTGGAGCAGATCTTCATGCTCTTGTACTTTAAGGCAGTTTAATAAACACACATGCTTCTCAGGTTTACCTCCTGAAAGGCTTCTGCTCGAGGCTCAGATGTCTGCAGATCTTTGAGTTTTGAGTGCTTTTTATTGTGTGTCTGGAGGCCCAAAGCCAGAATGAAATCAGCCGTTTGGAAACCTCTAAAACTGTCTGCTGCTGTCTGCCTTGTGTTGTAGCTCTGCAAAGCTTCTGTCTGCTACATCTTTTCTTTAATGTATTTCATTTTTCTGACACAAAAGTAACAAAACATATAAATTAGCAAAAAAGTAACCGCTACATTTTACATCCAATATCAAGTATCTCAGTTAATTCCACTTGGGTCATAAAAACAGTACTATATTAGTGTCACGGTGCGTGTGGAGAGATGAAGCGAGGACGCAAGTGCAGGATGAATGGTTCTTTCTTTTAATAATAAAATGAAACAAAAACAAACTAAAACAACCCCGAGGGGGAAAAACAGACAGGCAGGCTAAGAACTGCACTACATGCAGACATAACACACAGGAAGATCAGCAAAGGATTACAGACACCAGGACTGTGTCCGAAATCGCCCCCTATACCCTCATTCACTATTCCCTACATTAGGTCACTAATTCAGGAAAAGCAGGTACATACCACACATACAATAAGTACTTCTGACATATAACAACGGATCAGCACAGGACTGCAGACACCTGGAGAACAAATAGAGAGATAAACGAGGAGGCTAACGAGGGAGACACAGGTGGAGCAACTTAAACAATAATGAGGTAGTAATTTTTTTAGTAATTTTGTTATGTGCTTTTGTCATTTTTATTAGTTTTGTTTTTCTTAAATGTATCCATTTAGAATTATTTTTTAATTCAGTAGTTGTAATTCATTTTATTACACCAGCTTGTTTTATTTCAGTTTTTCAGCTAATATTTATATTTTTTGTTGTTTTAGTTTTATATCAGTTGAAGAAAGTTTAATATTTTTAGATCACTGATAAAAATGCATGTGGATTGGGATTGAAAGGAAAATCATTTTGTTTATTTATTCTATTATATATATTTTTTATGTAATACTACATTTTAGCAAGTAGATTTACACCTATTAAAAAATTGTAGTATTTTGAGAGGACCGGTTGTCTTTCTGATCATATTGCGCTGGAAAACTGGTTTGCTGGTATCAGCAGTTTTAGAGGGGTTTTGGACACTTTTCAGTTTGGGAAAACAAGACTTAAACAAGCAAAAACTAGCAAACCATCTTGGGCTAATTTAGGCATTTTCAGCAATGTATTGAAATTATATCACCTTTATCTGTCAGTGCTGTTCTAATGATGATCTACTATCAGTTTGCGCACATATACTGATAAAAGAGAAGCCTTTTCATAGAATTTATTTACTTTTCTCACATCACTGTATCATTTTCATACATTTTCTGTGCATAATTTAATAACACTGTATTATTTCTCCTACAATTTTCCATTATAGATCCTGCTGCTGCTAAATCTGAAAACGTTGTATATGTGGGAACTGATAGAACTGAATCGATTTGCTGCGTTATAGAGTCGTCCAATTACCATCCCAAACTGGGTGTGTGTTTCTGATCGATTTTATGTAAATGCGGTGGGCAAACCTGCCAGTGAGACAAATATGCAGAGGAAAATCGTCCTTGTGCTATTGATCCTGGCTCATATAATCACTAATCTATGGTCACACTCGAACACATCGATCAGGCCACTCAAACGACACGGTGAACAAACACACGCGGGTGATCAGTCTCTCTTTACCGGCTTTTCAACATTAGTCAGCTCCTTTAGCTCTGGCTTTCTTGTGTTGATGTACTTCCTAAACAGGTACAGTAGTTGGGGCAATTTTAAAATGGCCAGTAGCCTTTATGACAGCCATGAATCATGATTTGCTTTTTGTTGGTAGTCAGTCTGGTGTTTATTATTTAATGAGATGGAAAATTCTATTTATTTATTGCAAAAGAGCATTTAATTGAATAAAAGTGAAAATACAGACTTTTATAATGTTAAAATAAATGCTGTTCTTTTGAACTTTACATTCATCAAAGAATCCTGGAAAGAAATGTATCACGGTTTCCACAAGAATATTTGTCGGCACAACTGTTTTCAACATTGATAATCATCTGAAATGTTTCTTGAGCAGCAAATCAGCATATTAGAATGATTTCTGAAGATCATGTGACACTGAAAACTGGAGCAATGATGCTGAAAATTCGGATTTGATCACAGGAATAAATTACATTTGACAATATATTCACATAGAAAACAGTTATTTTAAATTGTAATCATATTTCAATAATGAATAATAAATAAATATTTTATCAAATGAATGAAATGAAGATTTCTTTCAAAAATATTTAAAAAAACAGACACCAAACGTTTGAATGGATAAAATATTGAATATATTTTATAAAATATGTGAATAAATATTCATAATGAATATTTTAAATGTGTTTGCCTGCAACAAATGTGTCTTTAACATAAAAACATAAAATAAAACCAATGTCAATGTTCCTGTCAAAAGTGTCGTATTTTAGCCTGAATAAGCTGTAAAGTGCACGAGCCAGACTTTATGGTAATAGTCAAACATCTATTTCAGTCAGTCTAGAAAGCGATTAGGTGAAATAACGGTGTGATGTTGAGGAGCGCAAGCTCATGTTAGACCCGTCAAATATTGAACTGCTTGAAAAGACTTTTGCTCATGTTTTGTTCTCTTGTCTTTCTCTCAACCCATTTTAGCATGCACAGAAATACTTCACTTTATTAAAGCCAAAGAGTTTCTGTAACTCAGATGCACATTGATATTCTGTTCATATCTCTCACAGCAGGCACTTCACAACTGATTTCAATAGAGCTTAGCATGGGCAAGTTGCTAAAAAGCATTCAGTAATTCAAATGCACTGTACAGACACATTTTTTGTAAAACATTCCATCTTTAATTAGATGTTTAACTATTTTAGTTTTAAGTAACTATTTGAGTGTTTCGTCTTTCTTTTTCTTAATAAGCAATACAGTATATTCTGGAAATGCTATAGAATTCATCTGGACTGGAGTGGTGTGGATTACTTGTGGATTATTGTGAAGTTTTTTATCAGCTGATTGGAGTCTCATTCTGACGGCACCCATTTACTGCAGAGGATCCAATGGTGATCAAGTGATGTAATGCTACATTTCTCCAAATCTGTTCAGAAAAACGTATCTACATCTAGGATGGCCTGAGGGTGACTGCGTTTTCAGGAAATTTTAATTTTTGGGTGAACTATTGCTTTAAAATGCAGCATATGTAGGCCATTCACTGGGTTTTGGAGCGGAGCCGTTGTGTCGCTCTGGTTTGAGCAGGAAAATGTGTTTACAGCATGTGACATGCAACTTTCATTTGTCATGCAGGCTGTGCATTAGTGCCGTGTGTGTGTGTGTGTGTTTGCTATCGATATATGTGACCCTGGAGCACAAAAGCAGTGTTAAGTCGGTGGGGTATATTTGTAGCAATAGCCAACAATACATTGTATGGGTCAAAATTATCGATTTTTCTTTTATGCCAAAAATCATTAGGATATTATGTAAAGATCATGTTCCATGAAGATATTTTGTAAATTTCCTACTGTAAATATATCAAAACTTTTTTTTTGATTAGTAATATGCATTGCTAAAAACTTCATTTGGATAACTTTAAAGGCGATTTTCTCAGTATTTAGAATTTTTTGCACCCTCATATTACAGATTTTCAAATAGTTGTATCTCGACCAAATATTGTCATATCCTCACAATCCATACATCAATGGAAAGCTTATTTATTCAGCTTTCAGGTGATGTAGAAATCTCAATTTCAAAAAAATGGACCCTTATGACTGGTTTTGTGCTCCAGGGTCACATATTTTGGCTTGCGTGGCTGTGTGAAATGAACAGGTTTTCATCTTTTAATGCTTCTCTTCACGTAAGCACACACGCTGACTGACATGAATTATTTGCCAGACATTTAAATTCACTCTCGCTGCACGGGCTTTCCTAGTCCAGATATGTCACAGTTGAAAAATTCACTAAAGATCTTTCGTACATAATTCAGTGATACTGGATGTTTCATGGAAATAGCCTGTTTGTACGTACGAGAATGTGAAACTTTTTGGCTTGTTCAGATAGGCAGCAAAATATAATTCATTTATTTATATATTTTGCTATATCTGACTGAATTCATTGGCTGTTTGCAGTCTAAACAGCAAAAAACACATGAAATCTTGTGTTTACAAATCAGGTCAAAACCTGATTTCAAACTAACATGCATGTGCAGTTTGAAATTTTTTTTCTTCTTTTTTTTCTTTAACATTTTTATTTGTTGATTTATTTTGATTATCTTTGTATCTTTTTTTTCATTATTTCCCTTGCCCGTATATAGCTTTTATTTAAATTTTTTGGATATAGCTTTTATTATATTGTTATTATATCCTTATCCATGTTTATTTTTGTTTTTTTGCTTAAGCACCTTTAGAGACTCACTTTAAAGATGCCATATCAAATTATTAATTATTATCATTTAATTATGTTTTATTAAATATTCATTTAAAAATATTATTATTATTTATTTTATAATTATTTAAAATTAATTAATAATACAAAAATTATATTATTATTCTTTTTTTTTAAAGTGGATATATGAATGCACAGATGTCCTATTTCCAAAAGTATATGGTTTCATTGTTTAAAACTCAATATTTATGAACATTTTGATTGTTGCAAAAAAAAAATTATAATCCAAATGTGCCATATATAGTTGCAAATGTTGTGGTTTTCCCTCAGTGATGGGATTTATTAAATACTCTAACAGATGTCTTCTGCTGCTGTGATTATTGTCATTTAAGTCACATCTCTATCAGATCTCTCAGCGACCGTCCGGATGCTCTGATGGTCTGTTTAATAAGATGAATTTAACAGCCGTGATAATCATGTATTCATCCTCTTTTTTTTTTTTTGCTGATTACCTGAAATGCAAGGAGTGTTTGTGCATGTGTGTGTGTGTATCTCATTTCTGTGTCACCAGCATCACCAAAAGGAACTGCAAAAGTAATGAATGTTTCCCTGAAAACAGGTAATCCTGCCCTGAAGTCACGCAGTCTTCACAGCTCAAGCTACAGACCTGGCTTTACTAATCTACTCTGCACATGACTCTTTGGTAAGTCCTTTTTAAATTGTATAAGTTTTATCAATCTTTATCAATAATTATTTGTAGTCTAAACAGCAATAAATATGTACATACATACATACAGAAAGAAAGAAAGAAAGAAAATATCGTATATTTACAAATCAGATCCAAACAACATTATAAATTTATTCATTTATTAGTTTGATTCTTTGTTCATTTTTTGATTAATTTTTCTTTATTTGCTTTCTCAGGATTATGATACGCACCCTTTCATGGATTGTTAATTAATATTTTTCATGCACATTTTTGTTCCAATCTAAAATTTCACTTTAAATCTGAATAAAAACCTTATTTTTTCTGATGTTTTATTGGCTATGCAAAGGAATAAGGATATGTGATGAAATCATTACTATTAAACATAGTTCTGGTTCTGGATGCTGATTGGTTGAGACCAGCTACTATGTACAGTACATCACGGTGCAGCACCAACTAATAATCTTAATTTATGTTATGTGACTACATTTTCAAGCTGATCATTTGCAGCTGCTTTTTGGTGACGCTAATAATGCAATGGAAATTACACACTTCACGTTTAATCTATGCTGTAAAAAATATTTTTCAAAGTCGTATAAAGATTATTGGAGTACATTTTATTTCAGTCTTTCTACTTCAAAACGTCACATTTAATTCAATGTGTTGTTTGTTGATTCTATGTAATTGTTTGTGAAATCAATTTCTGAGGGAAAATTCTTTCTACACTGGTTTTTTTTTTCAGTGTAAATATTTTTTATATTATTTTTTTGTTATAAAACCAAGCTTAAATCTTTCAAATTTCGACCCATTTTACAAAGTCATCAGGGCTTCACAAATCTCTCAGCACAGTTTTCGTTTGTACTGTAATTTCCTCTGTTTGTGTTTCAATCTTCAAATGTATTTGGCTTCTTGTATCACTCCTGATCTGGAAGCTTTGTTATTACGCTTCAGTCTGTGACTTTATCACACTTTCCATGTTTGTTTATTTCTCTCTCTCAATATCCAGTGACTACAGTAACATAATGGAGAAGGCAAAATCATTTCCAGTGCTTGAGCAGGTCTGAAGAGGTTTTTAAAGAGCAAACAAACAAACAAAAGCCACTTGAGCGGCGGTCAGGACGGAGGATGGGGGTCGGCCCCCGATAATCTCTCCTCTTCCACTTCCTTTCTGCCAGAGGTTACCAAAGCAACCATCAGAGCATCCGACCACTCCAGCTTCGTGATTAATGATGCAAATCAGAAACGGAGTGTATTTAGTGGACAGCGCAGGTCTGTGGAGTCATTGGTAATTCACTGGGGTTTAAAGGGGTCATATGATGCTTTTTTAATGATCATTATTTTGTGTATTTGGTGTAACAGAATATGTTGACATGCTTTAATGTTCAAAAAACATTGGTTTTGAGACTTTAGTCTTTGCAACTTCAGGGATCTTATCTGTGCACAATCAGCTTGTAACACTCTAAAGAGAAAGGAAAACTTGAAATCGCATCATATGACCCCTTTAAGTGGACTCATACGGCAGAAAGGCCGGCGTTCACTGCTGGCGCTGTGTGAATGAAAGAGCCTGTTCAAGATCACTCACCCCTCTGGGAATTCGGCTGGAGGCGAGTGCTGAGGTTGCGTTTCTGCTGAGTTACCATTGTGTCCATGAGCGAGAGACTTTCTGCTACAGCGGCCCGTGCTTTCAAGCGCTTCAATGCCTCTCTGCTTAAAGCATCTGCAAAATGAGATGATTTTGAATAGGCTGCACATGATATTAAAGAAATTTGGAAGATAAAAGTTCTCATTTTCAAACGCATGCTCCACGGCTCACTGACAAGAAGAAACCATCAAATTAAAGGAATAGTTCACTTTCAGAATAACAATTCTGTCACCATTTACTCACCCCCCACTTGTTCCAAACCTGTATGAGTTTCTTTCTTCTGTTGAACACAAAAGAAGATATTTTGAAAAATGTTGGGATCTGAACAGTTGATGAGAACCATTGACTTCCATAGTAGGAAACAAAAAAACTATGGAAGTCAATGGTGCTCATCAACTGTTCATAAAGAAGAGGCAGACTTTTTAAAATAAATATTAAAATAATAAAAAATTTAAATTAAAATGTAAGATCCTGAAAAACTCCATATTATTAATATTTCAGAAAGAAGAGAATACGATTTTTTTTAAAGTATATAGCTATTATGCAAATTTGCATTAGTTAAGTTAGTTAACTTTATTAAAATAAGATATTAAAATAAATATTTAAAAACTTTATATTAGTCACATTTTAGAAAGAACCACATTTTAGAAAGAACATATA
>NW_015537963.1:843004-852708 GCF_001515605.1 Sinocyclocheilus anshuiensis
TTTTTTTTTTTTAAGTTATAGTAAATGACTTGTTTATGGATGTGTATTAATTAAGTTTGCTAGATTTATTTAAAAAAATATGATCAATATATAAGAATGAAAAATGTCATTTCATATTAGAGACATATTTCAGAGAGAATATTTTTTTAATAAATCAGTGTTATGGTAATTGTCTTTGGTTGTGTATTAGTTAAGTTAGTTAACTTTATTAAAATAATATAAAATATTAAAATAAATATTTAATAATGAAAAACTTCATGTTTTAGATTACTCATATTGCAGAAAGAAATAATGGTGTAAAGTGTTTTTTGTTTGTGGTTGTGTATTAGTTAAGTTAGTTAACTTAGATTAAAATATAAAAACATGACATTTTTTTATTAACATTTAATTTAGAATTTACAGTTAAACCATGTAAATTTATATTTTATAGTATTTTTTGGATTAATTAAAAAATATATAGTAATGCTATTTAATTTAGCTAAAATCTCTGACATTTCTCAGCTGGTTGGTCCATCTGAAAAACACAGCTCTAGTCTGACAATAACATTCATCTGTATTTATGAGTGAAACAGGATATTCAACCAGAAATCAACAATGTATGCACCTAAAGTTGACTGATTGATGTTGAAAAGTGGGTCTTTTATACAAGACTGTGTCAGGTGGTTGAAAAATAGTTGAAAAGTCATTTCAGATGTTGATTAAGAAATTACACATTTATACATTTTGATCAAAGAAATTATTTTCTTTGCAATAACGTGATGAATCATGCATTATAAGACCAGAAACATGTATTAAAGCTAATAGAGTCAAGTTTGATTTCATCTTCAAAGCATTTTTTTCAAGTATTTGTTGTGCTTGTTACATCTGTGTCTGCAGCGCTGTGTGAGTCTTACTCATTCACTCACAGTCTGTCTCTGACTGCAGATGCGCAGACAGAGATGCTAATTCCTCCACGCTCTGATTAAAGGAATTCCACATTTGAATCAGTGCCGGCATCATTAGAAACCACAGGTGCTTCCAGAGCAATTAACATGCTGTGGAGCGTTGCTAGGTGACCGACCATAGACACAAGATGTAAAGATGAGAGCTGAGATACAGTGGCAACTGCAGCTCAAAATGACTCTCTCTCCCTGACTATACTCCACAATAGTTAGAGATCTTGGTTAAAATGTTGATTTTTGTTTCATTCACATGAGCTGACACAGCTCATTAAGATGCTAACATTAACATTCCTGTAGTACGGGAGGAGAGTGGGGTAAACTTGCCGATTGAGAAATGAGACTAAAACTAATGCTAACATAAAAATCCTGCTCCCTGAATGTATTTCGTTATGTCTGCTATCAAATCAAATGAAAACATCTGCATCATCTGGGCAAAAAGTGGTTCAAAAAGTGTTTCGTTTGAAAAAGGTTTAAAGGGGTCCTATTGTGGTCTTTTACAAAGTCTTGATTTTGTTTTGGGGTGTACTAGAACAGGCTGTCATACTAGGTTGTTCGAAAAACACATTATTTTTCACATATTTTACATTATTACAACACCTCTCTCCCCAGTCTGGCATGAACGGCTTGAATAGTTCCTGTAGTTGAAAAAGTGAAAAAGCATAATAGGACCCCTTTAATGTTCTTAATATTTATATTTTTTAGCATTTGCAATAGCATTTGTTATATATTACATGCATTTGGATGCAGCACTTGGACTGGCTACTATTTTGGGTACAAAGCTTCATTTGTTGTTAATAATCTTTAGTAAAATGTGCATTATATATTTTTAGACTTGGACAAATTTGCCTTGACAAATTTTTGTTACCCATCCTGTAGAAAATATACACTACTGTTTAAAAGTTTGGAATAATTAAGATTTTTTTTTTTTCAGGATTCATTGATGAATAGAAAGTTCAGCAGCATTTATTTGAAACAGAAATCTTAAATGTCTTTACTGTAAAAAATTATAATAAAATGAATAATAACAAAACCTTACCCTAAACTGTTGAATGGTAGCATATAGTATATATAAGGCTTGCCACAAAAATATGAAGTAGCACAACTGTTTTCAACGCTGATAATAAAAAGAAATGAATTTGGGCAGCAAATCAGCATATTAGAATTATTTCTGAAGGATCATGTGACTGCTGGAGTAATGATGCTGAAAATTCTGCTTTTTATCACAAAAATAAATTACATTTTTAAATATATTCAAAAAGACAACAATTCTTTTAAATTTTAATAATATTTCACAATTTTTTAAGTTTTTAGATAAAAAAAAAATCAAATTAATGCAGCCTTGGTGAGCAAAAGAGACTTCTGTAACAAACAATCTTAGTTATTCCAAACTTTTGACTGGTAGTGTATTTGACATGCACAAAAACAAAAAGTGCACTACAGATCGTCTTGTCACCTTCAAAGTGCATCAGAGACTATTTGCTCGGCGTGTGAGAGAACATAACAAATCTCCTGACATGAGCGTTTGGACATGTGACATTATACCAATCTGAACTCAGCAGCATCTAATTGACCTTTGAAGAGCAGAATACATTCCCTGCCACACAGCCGGTAGACTGATGCATTTGTTAATCTAACGTTAATTACGGGCCAAAGTTGAACAATAATGAGAATATTCTTATTCTTATTCTTGGCAGGAAAAAGGATGAGAGATAAAAGCTCTTTACAGTGGCTCGCTTATTAGAGCCATTTACAGATAATGCAACATTTCTCATTGTGCTGATGACGCGTTTCTCTAAAATGGGTTGAAGTGTCTCTCTGAATGTTGTTCCCAATTAATTAAACTTTTACTTGGTTGTATTATAAAGTGATGAAGGTCCCCACTGGTCCTGAAGTGTTTCCGTTTCATCTCTTCGCCCCTTCAGGAGGGTAAGTATCATCAATAACTCTCATCTGTCATTTTTCCTCTGTGATCACGGGGCATTTGCTGATAGTCAGAGTCCCACTCATCTGAGCTTAAAGCAGGGAAGTGGTGAGGCCCGCGAGTTAAGAGCCCTGGATAAAAGTTAAGGGAAATCATGAATCATCCTTTGATGTGTTTCTCTCGTTCAGACCTCAGCTGCCTTTGCCTGCAGAAGTGGCCTACAAAACACAAGCGCACTGGGTAAGGAGTAACACTGACACCATCTGGTGGCTCACTGCAGGTACATTTTACAAAAGCTGTTACATCTAGCCATGCTTAAAGGAGGCCTATTATGACATATGTAATATGTGTCCCCAGAATGTGTCTGTGAAGTTTCAGCTCAAAATACCCCGCAGATTATTTATTATATCATTTAGAAAGTGCCTATTTTGAGTGGAAGCAGAAACCCCCTTTACAGAATAGGGCTGTGCTTTTACAGCTCATTCCTCAGATACTCTACCAAAAAACATCTGTTTGGTTTTGATTATCATGTCTATCGTGCTGAAATCATGTGTTTTAAACCATATTTTCTGAGTGCACACATTCGAAGCATGCGCACAGAAAGCGGCTGTCACACGGCATGTGAGTACTAAACTAAGTTCTCTTTCATGTCTTATTGCACTTAAACTGTCAAATATACACAAGTCTATGGTAAGGTGGGAAAGAAACCACATGTTTATATTAGATCTTTGTGGCAGCAACTTAATATATAGTAAATAAATCAATAAATCCACTGGGCTGGGACTCTAAATGGTGTTCTGTGCTCATTTGTGCAGCCAAAGACAGAACAGTTAGCATGCTTTCCTTGAACTTTTGCCATAGTGCTGGTACACCATTGTCGCTTGCGAAAACACAGTGGCGGAGCTGTAAGTGGAAACTTGCAGATTAAAGGGATAGTTCACCCAAAAATGAAAATTCTGTCATTATTCACCCTCATGTTGTTCCAAACCCATAAAACAAATTAGCATATTTTTGATGAAATCCGAGAGCTCTCTGACCCTCCATAAACAGCTAGGGTAGTACCATGGTCAAGGCACAGAAACATAGTAAGGACATTGTTAAAATAGTCCATGTGACATCAGTGGTTCAACTGTAATTTTATGACGCTACACTCTAAAAAATGCTGGGTTAAAAAGGGACAAACCCAGCTATTGGGTTGTTTTGAACCAGCCGTTGGGTTGTTTTGAAGAGTGTATGAGAATAATTTTTGTGCGCAAAAAATATAAATAGCTACTTTATTCAACAATTCTTCTGCTGTGAGTTACCGTCTTCTGCCATTATGGAGAGAACCACGACGGATGCTCATGCTTTCCTCTCAATGTAAACAAGGCTCAGTGCATGTGTGTTCAAACGTAAGCAGCAGCATGCGCATTTTCACATTTCTGGGGTTGGAAGATGCACCGGGGACCTTACATTGAAAAAGTCAAGATATGTCACCTTTAACAAATACAGTTTATCATTATTGATTCATTTATAAGTATTACAATTTATTCAAAGCACCCTTTTCTAGATAATTAGTCATAAAAATGATGACTAATAGGCCATAAACACAGTTACATCTTCTCAACAACTTATCTGTAGAGATAGTATATTTAACCAATTTGTATTACAATTATAATAAACGGTCAAAAGCTCAGTGTTTTCCAGAAGTGCATCTTAACTTACTGTACGTGCATCAATAACTTTTCATGTAACTAAACGTGTGACATAACTAAATGTGCACAGTAAGAACACTAAGAAATATATGCAATATTTGATTCTTTATGTATACAGGGCCATCCTTAGCTGACGCGGGGCCCCCTCGGTCCATTCGCGATCGCGTTCCGGGGGGCCACCCCTCAGTCCGTTCGTAATCGTGTTCGGGGAGTTGGGGGTTTCCCCCTCGGTCTGTTTTCTGTGGGACCCCCTCAAAGCACGGGGCCTGTACCAGTTGCACTGCCCAAAGGACGGCCCTGTATGTATATCTATATATAGAATCAGCAAACAACAATTTGATTTGTAAAAAATAGCCTAGTAATGTAAAGAAGCCAATTTACAACTGAATACACACAAACACACACACATAGAGAGAGAGAGAAAAAGAGAGAATCGAAATATTGTGTAGTAATGTATGTAAGCCAATTTCCATCTGGAATATAAAATAAACTTGGCAATTGAGTCTTTTTATTCTGAATTCTGTAGAATTACAAGAAAAAATTCAGAATTGTGAGCATAATTAAAATGACTTCTGAAGGAACGTGACACTGCAGATTTCATTTGCTTTGAATTTATATAGGATTATGGTGATGGTGTTAATGATGATTCTTAAAATGTTTTATTTCAAACATACAGTATATTCTCTGGCATGTATGTATTTGTGCATTGACAATATTGTATGAAGTAAAACAATTACACAGATAAAGTACTTTAGACGACTAGCCCCCCAAAAAGGTGTATCTGTTTTCCTTGTAAGCAGAGAGTTAAGCAGAGAAAACTGGTTGTTAAAAGAACATTTCAGCTGAATATACTGTATGTAAATCAGCAGGTGAAACCACCAAGCATGCACAGAATGAGGATACAACAGAAACAAACATCCACCTAGTGAATGACTGTACTTCTCCTGAATGATGACACAAAGGTTAAATGTTTTACCATTCTGTGTGAACAATTCCAGATAAAGAGATTGCTGAGTGAATCCAGATAAGTTAACATTTCCAAGCATTTCCTGTATTAATTAATTCCTGTATTAATCTTAAGTGCTGATTTGTGCTGTTGATAGTTAGCCCTCACTGACCAACTAGAACTGTAAAAAAATAATTGTAAATTTAACTGCAAATGCTGCAGTATACCTGCTAATTAATTAATGGTAAGTTTCCTTTACTTTATATACGGTGGAAAACTAATAGACCCAACCAATTTTATAGTAAAACACTGTTAAACATATGTGTTTGAAAGTGAAAAGAAAAATTCTGAAACAGAATTGCGAGAAATATACTATAGATATACTCAGAATTGGCAAAAAAAAAAAAAAAGTCTGAATTGTGGGCATAATTAGAATGGCTGTCTGAAGGATCATGCGACAGTTCAAATTTCATTTGCTTTGAAATTATATAGAGTTATGGTGATAAATTACTAAAATACATTACTATAAAAAAAGTGTTATTTTAAATTGTATTAATATTATTTCACAATATTGCTGCCTTGGTGAGCATTAGAGACTTCTACTTTGTAAATGTCCTACCTTAAATATAACAAAACGTAATTTTTGATTAGTAATATGCATTGCTAAGAACTTCATTTGGACAACTTTAAAGGCGATTTTCTCAATATTTAGATTTTTTTTGCACCTTCAGATTCCAGATTTTCAAATATTTGTATCTCGGCCAAATATTGTCCTATCCTAAAAAATGCATCAATGGAAAGCTTATTTATTAAGCTTTCAGATGATGTATAAATCTCGATTTCAAAAAATTGACACTTAATTTGTTCTGATTCTCATCCACTAACATTATATGACTGACAGACTGCAACGGTTTGAGTTAAAAATCTTCGTTTGTGTTCTACTGAAGAAACAAAGTCACCTACATCTTGGATGCCCTGGGGATAAGCAGATAAACATCAAATTTTCATTTTTGGGTGAACTATCCCTTTAAGCTGATGATACACGGAGCAACTTTTTGAGCAATGTTGCTGTCAACGGGCAACCAGGTGAGACACAGGGCCCACGACCGATCTAAAGTGTCCAGATTGAAATTTGTAGCCCATTCTCAATGGGAAATTACCCAAGCAACCTTGCTCAAAAACGTTGCCCCATGTATCATCACCTTTAATGTGGCAAAGGCAATACAAATAAACAAATGTGTGCTGCTGAATTTAACCATCTCTCTTTTTTTAACAGCCAGGACACAAACAACAGCAACATCAGGTAATACAGATTTCTGAATTAGAACCAGATCTGTTTTTCTCACAACCTATAAACGCTGCTTTGGTGTGAATAGAACAAACTGAAGAAAGGAGTGAGCATCTCAATCAAAGTTGTGGTTATATAGATGGCATCTCATTGTAGTTTTGGAGACTTTCTGATCTGCAGGTCTCCAACTGATCCATGTAGACTATTTGTCTTCTCAAAAACATCCTCCTCACTGTGTATGATTGTTACCACCTCGATTAATGTTATTGCTCTGATAGTAGAAATCACCATTTTAACAATTGAGTTATTTTCTTCTAGCCGTTTCCTGATTTGTGCAGCTCAACAGCCTTTTATCACATATCATATTATTCACGGGTCTTTCCTATGATGCATGTCTACAGGAAGTAAGCTTATGTGCCATCTCATAATTATAGCCCAGTTACACTTGTGTTCCTAATGACTTAAAAGCATTCAGCATAAATGGAATATACTGCATTTCATGATTTTATTCTTACAGTCAGCATGAGATATAAATTCATCTGTATTTGTATGGTATAAGCTGGATAATGCATGGCTCTCTGTGCATTAAACAATTTTAATGCACTTTGTGGAGGCTTCACGTCGGGGTGGTTCTTGGCCTCCACGTTGTGCATTAAAATTGTTTAATGCACAGCTAGCCATGTATTATCCCGCTTATACCATGGTTATTTGCCAGCACTGACAAGTTAAAGCTGTTAATGATGTTCGCAGCACAATATTTGACCGGAAGGGTATAAATGAAGGTTATTTTAGTCAGTTATGGCTTTTGATAGCATTCTGCCCGCTTCAAATCAGACATAGAGATGACATTTTACACCTCATTGCTGAGTAATATAATGTAGCGATTAAGTATCTAGGCTATTTTATTAATAAAAGTCGCGGAGAAGCGGTGACAAGTTTGTGTGTGCACAGTGCAATCTACGATCTCTCTTTCTCTGTGTGTGTGTGTGTGTACGAGTGATGTGTGTGGGTTTGTGTGCATCAGTTAAAGCAGCGCATTAATATAGAAAGGCGATTAAACTGACTTGGAACTAAATGTGCATTAAAGGGTTTTAATCACTGATCTATATATAATGATGTTCTCTAT
The DNA here is from genome assembly GCF_001515605.1 of Sinocyclocheilus anshuiensis. Lineage (NCBI taxonomy): Eukaryota > Metazoa > Chordata > Actinopteri > Cypriniformes > Cyprinidae > Sinocyclocheilus > Sinocyclocheilus anshuiensis. Next base: position 850,921 of record NW_015537963.1, read on the forward strand.
TATAGATCAGTGGTTTTAAGTAATTGAAATAGTTACACTACTTATTACATTTTAAATAGGGTAACTTGTAATCTGTCACCTATTACATTTCCAAAGTAACCTTCCCAACACTGGACTTCAGATGAATTAAAATATAGTGCACAGGATGTATGGATCATTCCCATTTATTTTTTATTTATTTTTATTTTTAATTTTGTGCTGCTTTTACATAATTTTGCTGAAGTGTTGTCAAGGATGAGACCACTCAAAAACACGTGAAACTGACAGCATATTTTTCTTCATTCCAAGAGATGTTTCCTCATAAAAGCAGGTCTGGGACACATTTAAAACCAATGAAACTTCCTGCTAAACCACATTTGGTACAAGAGCAACTTAGAAGGTAAGCAACATCTTTCTCTTTAATGTTATGCTCCATAAACTATATTTTCAATTTGAGCAATTTATGCTTACCCTGTGAATTAATTAGAATCTAAAAAAAAACAACAACACTATGTTTTGTTCTTTGAAGGTTACAAGTTAAGATGACACAATGTAATAAAGAAAAAATTCCAATCAAGTAGGCGTTATAATGGTTTTCTATTGTAATAAGTTTTAAAATGTAAATATTCTAGAATGACATTGGTGTTTATAATAATGTGTGACGCTCTAATAATGCTCTCTGCTTACAGAAGAAGGACTCCTAGCCTACATTCTGGTTTTTATCTCTGACTTCATTATGAGACTTTCTTTGGTTTCACAACATCTGCTGGTGTTCATATCGGTCCTGTCACTCAGTATGGCTGTGTTCCTGTTTGATATTTAGTGTTTGTAAAACATGGCAAAAATACCATTTAAATATGAATCCTGCGTGTGTCTTTATGAATGAATGGCACAGACCCGCGGTTTCGTTTACTACACACATACTGAAGCGTGCAGTGTTTTCAGCGTCTGCTGTCTCGCTAAATGAGAACATAAATACATGAACAACAGTCAGTGTCTGCTCTATTATAAATAATTTATATTTAAAAAATACCAAAAACAGCAGAATTACAAGATGGAAATATAGACTAGAAAGATATGTAAACTTGCTCTGCCCTTACCCTTTTGTCCATGACATTGACTCACTGCGGAGTTGTTTTGTCAATCTTTCCAGCTCTTAACGTCGAATGTGCCCTTGGATGGTATGATACATGATGGGCTAATGTAGAAGCAAATAACTGTAAATAAATAACTTAAAAAAAATAACTATATAACTTTTAAAAATAAACCCCTTTGTATTGCATTGCATATTGTATGTTCAGGGATGACAGTTTGAGAAGCAGACATGCTATTTATGACTGGATGTAACTTTTCATACTTTGCAGTAAAAGTGGCTCTCCTATTAACTTTGTCCTAAGTGCGGCTCTAGTGAAAAAAATAGTGAAGATCACTGACCTAGAGGAATGCAGCTGCTCAAACATGCAGCTGCTCAAAACGTCAGTATTTTTAAAAAATATTTCATGAACGTGCAAATCTGCAAAAAAATAAATATAAAGAAAATAAATTAAAAAATAAGACTTTCTATTTTCTATTCTACACTTTTCACTAAGCTGTTTTTCCAATTTTTCCAAGTTCTACATTTTCTTTTTAGCTCCATGTTGCAGTAAGTTTTGGGAGTTCATTTTTAGTCTATCTCCTATCCTGAAAAGTCTGTCTTGCAGAGACTGACAAAAATGAGCTCCTAAAACTTACTGCCAGATTCTGGAAGATCAATTCTTCAAACAGTGGTACAAAAGGATGTGGTGCTGGTCCTTCAAGAGTCACTCTCAA
>NW_015537963.1:854135-855492 GCF_001515605.1 Sinocyclocheilus anshuiensis
GTTACAGCGTAACTTTTTTGTAATTATAGTGTACCTATTCAGTACCTCCGTGTAGGTATAAGGGAATAATATGCGATGTTTTGGGAATAAAGGGGTAACAACCTGTAAAATTACAAATCATTTATACTGTAAGTATTTTGAAACTAAGGGGTACCTATCAACAATCTTATGTTTGGGAGTGATTTAGAAAGACAATATACTTTTTAAAATGTTATATTGGTATTTTATTATAGGGTATTTTTTAACCATTCTATTATTAAAAGATACATGACGGAGATTACTGAACAACAAAACGGGCTGTAAATTAAAGTGGTGCTTGTTCCCCCCTTATTCCATGTAGTTACAGGATAAGTGGCTACAACAAATTGCTCTGAAACAATTGTTTATACAGTAGGTCATACATACATACATTATATATCAGGTAATGTATAAATAAACATGGTGGACTGTTTTATTTAATTCAAATATTGTTTGAAATGTACTATAGGCCTACTGCTGGGTTAAATAACCCCAAAATGGGGTTTTAAATTAAAATAACACACAATATGACAACATAACAACACAGGCAACAGATAATAAAAGATAAACATTTATTACACCAGTTCAGAAAAAAGCAAAGCAACTCCATACTTAAACAGCTTATACAGTTAAACCAAATTCCTTTGAAAAGCCTGTTTAAGAACAAAATTAAGATTTTGTTCAATTTGTTCATGTTTTTCACCCACTTACGAAGTTAAACTATTATGGCCAAACCATCACGCCAATAAACACACAGTAATAAACACTGAAAGTCAAGATTAAACTGTGTATTATAGCAAACGGACAGGATTTTACCATCTTTGATTTTACCGTTTTGATCCACGTCCTCAAGCACCATTTTGACTAGTTCAAAGTTCCCGGTTCCCGGTTTTATCAATCACCGCTTAATGTTGTTAGAACATACTTGGACAAAACCCTCCAGTTTTAAAGGGTAAAGGGGATGTTGCTAAAAAGAACATTATTTTGTGTATTTGGTGTAATGAAATGTGTTTATGCGGTTTAAGGTAACAAAAAAACACATTATTTTCCACATACTGTACATTATTGTTTCTCCTCTATGCCCCGACTTTCTGAAACGCGTCGATTTTTACAAAGCTCATCGGTCTGAAAACCGAGGTGTGCTGTGATTGGCCAGCTATCTGGTGCATTGTGATTGGCCGAATACCTCAAGCGTGTGATGGAAATGTTACGCCCCTTACCATACTGTGATGCCGTGTCCGGCCGGAGCGACGAGACAAAAACATTAAAACCCATTATAAACTAGGCATTTTTTGCATCCAGTGGGGACATAATTACGGATTATAATGACTTATACTGT
>NW_015537963.1:857724-857925 GCF_001515605.1 Sinocyclocheilus anshuiensis
GTCTGCATTTGTGATCGGAGAAATGACAAACAACAAGCGCTACTCTACACTGCTCAAAACTAGCGTTTGAATCATCAGTAGCAAATCCGTTAAATATAAAAAACGTACTTACAGTCTGTGAGTCAAAACAGCCAGCATTGTAGTCTACTCTACCAGGATCAGGAAACAGTCCTCCATAAAATGCGTTGCACACATCTGAGT
>NW_015537963.1:857935-860401 GCF_001515605.1 Sinocyclocheilus anshuiensis
CTTCCCACATCGTGATGTAGACATGTGGGGGCGTGTTAGAACGAGCCGTTTTAGGTAGGCGTGATAGACTCTTAACTGTTATAAAGAATATCTCTTTGGATTTGAGACTTTAGTCTTTGCAACTTTACAGATCTTCTTTATGCACCAAGAGCCTGTAACACTCCAAAGAGAAAGGAAAAATTTAAATCGCATCATATGACCCCTTTAAAAGAACACATTCCAGTCAGTTTCAAATACCTCTCTCCTCTTCGCTTCGATTAGTTTTCTTGTATTTTCGACACCTACTGTATTCCTGTCATGAGCGCCGCAAACACCGACTCGATCGTCTCAAGCGCCATTCCAGCTGTTTCCAGTTCGCACTCACCACATTCACTGGTCCAGTTTTAAAGGAACACACTCCAGACAGTTTCAAAGGTGTCCCTCGTCTGCGCATTCGACGAAGGAGCGTCTGGAGGGCTTGCGGCAACTACATGTGACGACCCTGGGCTGGACTCCGCTTTGTCCACGGTGAGAGCCGATCCAGTGATCCACAGCGCAAAGCTGATGTATTTCCTCAGCGACCAGCATGGATCAGCTCTAGGCTCAAGCGCCATTCCAGCTGTTTCCAGTTCGCACTCACCACATTCACTGGTCCAGTTTTAAAGGAACACACTCCAGACAGTTTCAAAGGTGTCCCTCTTCTGTGCTTCGATTAGTTTTCTCCTATTTTCCACACGTTCCCATTTTAAGCACCGCACACGGATTTCGTCGCACACACAGAACCGTTCGCGTTTGAACTCGGGTGACTTGCTGCATGCTCTCTTTCACGTCCTCCACATTCATAACCCAGCACCGTCGGGTTCCTTATTACTGATATCAACCCAAATTGGGTCAAATCAAGTCAGTTTTCTAACCCAACAGTCTCAGAGCATTTGGATTGAAACAATAACCCAGCATGTTTTATATGTGTAGACTATAAAAAAGTACACAGTGTATTTTTTTGCTAAATCGCTTGCAAATATAAGATTGTTTTTTAGGTCATACATACCTATTCTAATAATATTAGAATAGGTAGCCTACCCCTTAGTTTCAAAATACTTACATTGTAATTTTTACAGGTTTTTACCCCTTTATTCCCCAAACTTTGCATATTATTCCCTTATACAAGGAGGTGCTGGATAGGTACACTATAATTACAAAGAAATTACACTGTAAATTCTGTTTATTACGCAGTAATAACAGGAGGTGCTGGATAGGTACACTATAATTACAAAGAAATTACACCGTAAATTCTGTTTATTACGCAGTACATTGCGGGTTGTAATCTATAGCGTTAAAATTATGATGTGCATGGATAAATCATTTATAATAAATACTGCAAGATTCCATTTAAAAGAAAATTGACTTTTATTCTATTTTTTTTCTTTAATAGGCATTACAACAACAACAGCAACAACAACTGCAACAACAACAGCAAAGTCATTGACAGGTAATTGCAGAACTTTAAATTAATGGTATACTTGTAAAAATCACTCACATCTTCATTAGACTTGGTGTTGGACTTCACAGTGCTGATGAGGTACTTTTCTGGCATTGTACATCAAAGCCAGTTCTGGTGTTTATTTCTGAAAAGCACTACTTTTCTCATCTGAACCATAGATTGGGTTCCTATAGAAGGTTCTAGTGTTGAGGTGTTTGAGTTTCTAGTTTGATGACCACAAAGGTTTTTTTTTTGTTAATGGCATTCCCCTCAAAGAAGATATGTAGGTGGTGTTTGATCATATTTTTGGAGACTTTTTAAAATGCTGTATTACAAAAGTCAATGTCTAATCAGAATTAAAGACAATAGAGTGAATTTGGGGATTTCATATATATTTTGTCCCACTTTATTGGTGTCTTTAACTACTATGTACTTGTGTCAAAAAATGATTAAGTACAATGTATTTATTGTAATCATGTTGCATTGTGAAACACATTTGCCAGCCTTGGTGGTCTGGTTAGGTTTAGGTTAGGTTTAAGGGTGAATTAAGAAATAAGCTAAGGTCAACAGTGTAATTATAGATGTATTTAAAGAAATTATTAACAGCTGTAATTACATGCTGTAATTAAAAAAATAAATATACAACCTGAATTCTGGAAATCTTGGGACGTTTTTTAAATTTGAATAAAATGAAAACTAAAAGAATTTCAAATCACATGAGCAAATATTTTATTCACAATAGAACATAGATAACATAACAAATGTTTAAACTGAGAAATTTTACAATTTTATGGACAAAATGAGCTCATTTCAAATTTGATGCCTGCTACAGGTCTCAAAATAGTTGGGACGGGGGCATGTTTACCATGGTGTAGCATCTCCTCTTCTTTTCAAAACAGTTTGAAGACGTCTGGGCATCGAGGTTATGAGTTTCTGGAGTTTTGGTGTTGGAATTTGGTCCCATTCTTGCCTGATATAGGTTTCCAGCTGCTGAAGAGTTTGTGGTC
>NW_015537963.1:860496-865666 GCF_001515605.1 Sinocyclocheilus anshuiensis
CCATACCATCAGAGATGCTGGCTTTTGAACTGAACGCTGATAACACGCTGGAAGGTCTCCCTCCCTTTTAGCCCAGAGGACACGGCGTCCGTGATTTCCATCAAGAATGTCAAATTTGGACTCGTCTGTCCATAGAACATTTTTGCACTTTGAAACAGTCCATTTTAAATGAGCCTTGGCCCACAGGACACGACGGTGCTTCTGGACCATGTGGCTTCCTTTTTGCATGATAGAGCTTTAGTTGGCATCTGCAGATGGCACGGCGGATTGTGTTTACCAACAGTGGTTTCTGGAAGTATTCCTGGGCCCATTTAGAAATGTCAATGACAGAATCATGCCGATGAGTGATGCAGTGTCGTCTGAGGGCCCGAAGACCACGGGCATCCAACAAAGGTCTTCGGCCTTGTCGCTGACGCACAGAGATTTCTCCAGTTTCTCTGAATCTCTTGATGTTATGCACTGTAGATGATGAGATTTGCAAAGCCTTTGCAATTTGACGTTGAGGAACGTTGTTTTTAAAGTATTCCACAATATTTTTACGCACTCTTTCACAGATTGGAGAGCCTCTGCCCATCTTTACTTCTGAGAGACTCTGCCTCTCTAAGGCATCCCTTTTATAGCTAATCATGTTACAGACAATTAACTTAATTAGTTGCTTGATGTTCTCCCAGCTGAATCTTTTCAAAATTTCTTGCTTTTTCAGCCCTTTGTTGCCCCCGTGCCAACATTTTTAAGACCTGTAGCAGGTATCAAATTTGAAATGAGTTCATTTAGTGCATAAAAGTGTACAATTTCTTCGTTTAAAAATGTGTTATGTTCTCTATGTTCTATTGTGAATAAAATATTGGCTCATGTGATTTGAAAGTCTTTTAGTTTTCATTTTATTAAAATAAAAAAAAAAACGTCCCAACATTTCTGGAATTTGGGTTGTATGCAATGTAAAAACTTGCATGTACACATGCATTTGAATAAATTATTAATTTAAATGTTATTAAATAGTAGTTAAAGACACTTAATATAAAGTGAACCCCATATTTTTATTAAAATTGTGTAAGGCACATGAGTGTGTATTATCCCATTTATGATCTTATTGCCAGCATTGACAAATATAAGCAGTTATGTTTCCATCCAAAGTTGTGGGCAAAACTTGTGGGCAAAAATGGAATATGGCTTAAAAAAATAAAGCATTGTTTCCATCATGTGTTCAAGAGTACATTATTACTTCATGGGAAACTGGCACAAAATATCTGTAATACAAATGGTAGCTGATGCAGACCACTGTTGATTTTTTTCGTATATCATAAAATACTTGCTCGTCAGAGCGTGCAGACAAAATGCAATAAATGCTGTCATGTCATGTCACATGACTTTTTTGTGCATTGAGGGATTTATTAAATGTGTTTCCATAGTTTATGTAAATGAATGGGACATGAACCAAACTAGAAAAAAAAAATTGACTTGATTGGTCACTTTAGGTAGTTCTTATCACCTATGTTCAAGTGTTTGTTTTTCTAATAAGTTTGTTTTTTGTTGGTAGATATTTGATGCTATAAAAACGGGGTGTGGCGTCATTGACAGCTGTGTTATGTTTGAGTCTGCGGGAGTTTGGTGAAAATTTGGCTTCATTTTTCTACAGTACATCTTTTTTTTCAGTCTGTGGTAAAAATTGGAATTATTTAATCAGCTCATTAAATCTAGCGTTTTTCTTTTAACTTTAAATCAGACAGAGATAAAGAAAGAAATTATTATTTAAATTATTATTTATTATTTATTTTTTAAAGAAAGAAATTATCAAGCAAGAGTAAGGGATTCTGGATTTTTTTTTAACTCCACCCCTAGGTAGATATCATGCCACAAGTGTGTGATATGAATAGTAATTTCAATAATTTATTTTTCTAATTTTTAATGGTTTTACAGACCCCTGCTACAAATACACTGTTCTGGATGATCCCTGGAGATCCCCAGACAATCAATATCCGTATCCAACCTATTATAAGTGTGATGGTTTTCTCAACTGGGATGGCTGGTATCGTCTCTTCATTCATGGTCAGAGTGCTCAGATGTCAGACACATGTGTTCCTTGGCTTAGTTGTGGCACTCATATTACACTGTGGCTTAACGGAGCACATCCAAAAGTTGAGGATGGAGAGGTGACCCGTGCTGTCTGCGGTACCATGTCGAGTAACTGCTGCTATTTCCAACCAAATTCCATTAAAGTCAAAGCCTGCCCAGGAGGTTATTATGTCTATGAAATTGTGAGACCAACTGTCTGCTATCGAGCATACTGTGCAGGTAAGCTTATTTTGCATTCACCCATTAATGTGTTTGTGTAATATATTACATCTATGAGTTTGTCAGTCTGTTTTTGGCATACTGTGGAGGTAAATACAATAACATCCCTTTTGTACATGTGTAATTCATCTGTTTAATAATGATATTTATTACTTTTTTTGTGCAAAAGTTAGGAGCATCAACAATCCTACCGTCACTCCAGAGTCAACCTTGGCAGGTAATGTAGTCTGCTCTGTCCTCTGACTAAGTTATGACGGCATGCATCATGAAAATCTGTGTCATTTAGTAGGGTCCTGTTTTCGTCTGTGGGTAAAGACTGTAGATAAAATAAATTTGAAATTTACAAATGCAAACATAAAATGTATATTTTGATATTTCATTTTACTGTATTAACGTCAGTTAAATAAATTAGTTTGAATAAATAGAACAAAACGCATGGATCAATCCATTACATTATATATACTGTATATAGGTAAAATAAGTATTGAACACGTCACCATTTTTCCCGGTAAATATATTTCTAAAGGTGCTGTTGACATGAAATTTTCACCAGGGGCCTGTACCAAAACAAAACGCATGGATCAATCCATTACATTATATATACTGTATATAGGTAAAATAAGTACTGAACACGTCACCATTTTTCCCGGTAAATATATTTCTAAAGGTGCTGTTGACATGAAATTTTCACCAGGGGCCTGTACCATGATGGTAGATGAACAAATTCAGATTTACAGGATTAGTTTCGAGTTGACAAAACCAAACCACTCCAATCTGTCTTTGTTGGTACCATGATGCTGATCATCAACTTTCTTTGTCAACTCAGGCTTTGATCCTGAGTTTGTGGAGCACATGCACATGAATGTGTGACATCACTGGTGAACAGCCAATCACGAGCCTTGGTTAAAGGTTAAAGGTTTTGCTAAAGGTTAAGAGATTGAAGAATATGATGTATTTAAATGCATTTACAATGAAAAAAGTACTTGTTCATGAAAGAGGACAAATAAAAGAAATGATCTTGCTTTATCAGTGCAGTCACAAGTGAAACTGGTTAAATTAGTTTATATAGTTGGAAATATACAGCAATACAGACTCGAACATGTAAGGTCATATGTAGTAATTTTTAAAGCATTGTCTATCGATTCTACAAATTATTTATATTACATACGATCTGTATATATTTACATTCATTTAAAATAAATGATTTATAATCTAAATTTATAATCTAAAATTGCTTGTGTGTAATGGATTAATAATAATATAAATAATATAAGTATATAAATCATATAAAATAACTATAGTTATAAGTAATTATCATTAAAGCCAGACAAATTTTTTTTTTTAGTACTAGTGACCTTTAATTTTAATACCACTTTCATGTACCTAAAACCCAGGATTGGTGCAAACTAAACTGAAACTTACCTGGCTAGCCAGCTGATCCGGCTTCATAGTACAGGCCTCAGATATCGGTAACAACCCAAGTAATCCAGACATACAAATAAAACAAAACAAATATGTTCAGAAATTAAGTTATGTGTAATAAAATGGAATGACACAGGGAAAAAGTATTGAAGTACTGAAATTTATTTAATACTTTGTACAAAAGCTTTTGTTGGTAATGACAGCTTCAAGATGCCTCCTGTATGGAGAAACTAGTCGCATGCATTGCTCAGGTGTGATTGTGGCCCATTCTTCCACAGAGTCTTCAAATCTTGAAGGTTCTGTGGGCCTCTTCTATGAATTCTGATCTTTAGTTCTTATTTTCTATTGGATTCAAGTCAGGTGATTGCCTTTATTTTCTTTTTCTGAAACTACTTGAGAGTTTCCTTGGCTGTGTTTGGGATCATTGTCTTGCTGAGATGTCCACCCTTGTTTCATCTTCTTCATCCTGGTAGGTGTTGGGACTGAACCAGCTAATATTAATTTCCACTGACTAGGGGCAGGATTGCTTTCTAATTACTGATAGATTTTAGCTGGTGTCTTGGCTTTCCATGACTATTTGCACCTCCCTTTCTTCATGTGTTCAATACTTCTTCCCTGTGTCATTCCATTTTTATTACACATAACTTAATTTCTAAACTTATTTGTTTTGGTTTTCTTTGTATGGATGGATTGCTTGGGTTGTTACCGATATCTTGTGAAAATTTCAAGTCAACAGCACCTGGGTGCTTTCACACTAGCACTTTTGGTGTCCACCCGGGTTCGAACCGTCAGAGTTCGGTTCGTTTGGATGATGTGAACGCTGTCTTCCGAACTCGGGTGCGCTACCGTACCCGAGTCCGCTTAAAAAGGTGGTCTGGGGTACGGTTCAAGTGAACTTCGGTACGGTTCGCTGCTGATGTGAATGCAATCGTACCAAATCGCGGAAGGGAACCGCTATTAATGAAGTATTATTTGATAAAAATGTGTGTTTGTGTGTGTTTCACCAAAGTTCCTTTAAGGCAAGTCATGTCACTCGGCGGCCATCTTTGAAACGCCTCTCGGGCATGCAGGTGCAGCTCATATCACTTTGAATGGGGAAAAATCAAATTCTCCAAAACTGTTTACTAAGCTTACGATTAAATGTTATATTTGAAATCAGTAATGAAATCTGACAACTGTGTCATAGATGTTGTTTCTGTTGCTTAAATAGCGTTATAAAAAGGCTTATTTTTCAAGCTAGCAGCAGCAGGCGCAATGATATTACGCAGCGCCTGAAAATAGTCCCCAGCTAGGTAACTTCCAACGTAACCGGCACTAAGTTTGTGTAGTTGGTTATGTTGACGGAAGTTAGTCTATTTTCAGGTGCTGCATAATATCATTGCACTGCACCCATGGTACGGCAGCAAAGTTCCTTGATTATTACGCTGGAATGAGAGTATAGTTCCTAGCCATATCG
>NW_015537963.1:865682-872363 GCF_001515605.1 Sinocyclocheilus anshuiensis
AGTTTTAAATAGGAAAAATATCGAAACTCTTTGGTCATTTTTGAGCGAGATGCTAACAGTCTAATCAGATTCAATGAGCTATACTAAGCTACAACTAAAAGTGCTACCGCCAGACCCGGAGATCGGCTGAATGGATTCGAAAACGGTAAAACTCGACTGTTTAACTCTAGGGGAGTTGGAAAATGAGCCTATTTTCAAAAATAGTGGCTTGTTCCTTTAAATACTGTCCACTTTCCGATCGGAGGAGTTGCTGGTACGGGCGAATGATAAGAGGAGAGGATGCCGGGGAAGTTGTAAGTCTCGCCAGTGGAGGCGAGGTTAAGCCTCGGCGTCGTGGAGGGCGTGTAGCTGGTCGAGAAGAGCGGTGACCGTGATGAAGCCTGGTGCTCAGCGGTCGTGTCTGGCAGAGAAGGAGTGATCATCATGGGGCTGGCAAATTGTGGAGGAGGATCTGAAAATTCCCTAGTATCGGTCTCATCGTTGGACGGGAAAAATTGGGTCTGTGATAAAAAGGCAAAAGGAGCAAACCGAATGCTGAAGTACTGTAGAGAGAATGAAGGAAAGATGGCTTGGGCTATTTATAGAAGTTCTCTCTCGAGCTGATAGGATAGACGGTGTAATTGCTGATGCTGAATTGGCCGGGTTAATTATCTGAACGTGCTCCTCCCGAACTTTGTTAATAAAACATCATTTGTTAGTCCTGCTCACACTGCGCACTGAAGATAATCACCATACAATGAAGCGCTTTACTGCAGCGTAACTCAACCAAATGCATCCTATACGAGATAAAGAATATATACACAATATATATAAACCGGCCAAAATGTTTTCAAATCACTTGTACCCTACCTGATCAAAAAAACTCCTGTCTTTCACTCTGCCTGTGTCAATTTGGGTCAATTTACTTGTTTTAAATCCCTGCTGGTGTTGTGCCGAATTCTGCACCCCTGCCAGATTATGCACCCCCTCGTTGAAGTCGCTACCTGATTGCCTAATCCCAACCCCACCCCTGATCCTAACCCCTCCCCCACACCTAACCCTAAACCTACCAATACCAGGGGATGCATAATCTGGCAGGGTGCAAATTTCGGCACTACACCGGCTGCCACCATGCTCCTCTGTTGGTCACGGATTATGGAACGTGAAACTTAAATCTATAGGGTTGGTTGGATTTATTCACGCACGTTAAAATATTTATTTAAAGCTAATTTCTTTTCTGATTCTTATTTACAGCATTATCATAATAGGCTGTATATTAACTTATTGGGAGAAAACCGGTAGTTCTATGTGAAATCAGACATTTGAGCAACCCCATATAGCCAAAATGGCATTATCATAACACCCCGCGAATATTCGACTGTGAGCTTGGGAGTCGGATCAGGCTCCTCCTATCGAAGCATCAAATCGTCGACAATTCGCGGTCACCCCTAGTCAAGAGAAAGATGAGAACCAGTCGATCCAACAATACAGACAAGCTGAAGGCTCAATAGTGCCTCAGCAGTGCCACAGGCTGATCGCTTCCATGCCACACCTCACTGATGCTGTCATTTGTGCTAAAGGAGCCCCGACCAAGTATTGAGTGCATAAATGAACATACTTTAAAGAACTTGAACTTTTCTGTTTTGCAAATCCTTCTTTTTTTTTTTTTTTTGATCTTAGGAAATATTCTAATATTCTGACATACTGGATTTTTGACTTTCATGAGCTGTAAACTCTAATCATCAAAATTAAAACAAAAAAAAAACTTTTGAAATGTTTTACTTTACATGTAATGAATCTAGAATATATGAAAGTTTCACTTTTTGAAATAAGTTACAAAAAATTTACTTTTTCAATATATTAAATTTTTTTAGACGCACCTGTACATAATAGATTTATATAATATATTATAATAATACATTTATTAATAAAATAGCTTCATTATTTTTCATTATTTTTTTATACAGTTTATATAAGACCATGTGTTTGCATTGATTAGTTTATTTAAAACATGTCTTTCAATAAATGCAAATTAGTATTTTATGTGTGTGATTGTGTGTGGCTTTCAGTTCATGTCTATTAGCTCTGAGCTCATCTATATACTAGTGTGCTTGTAAGAATTGAGAGAAATGTTAAACTTTTACCAGATACACACATTAAAATTACAAAATACAGTCACTTCTAAGAAAAAGGACCAAAAATATTGTCATGTGCTCTTTAGAATGACAATATATATTTGCCAAGGGTGCCAATATTAGTGAAGAGTACTGTATTTTTGTTTAATACTCTTGTTACCTCATTAAAGACACTGCTACCTCATTCACTATGTTTCTTCAAAAACATTTGCAAGACCATATAGAGAGTGATTACGGAGTGTCTATTTATACTAAGTGCAAATAGCCCGCCTTGTTGGCACAGGCTGCACTAACTCGGCCCACCAATGCCTGCTTGAGATAGACAACATTACAAAAGATGCCCATCAGCGGCAGCAGTGACGTAAGATGCCGGATGATAAGCTTTACTTACATGCGTACCCCATCAAAGGTCATCATCGTCCTGCTAAATGTAAACGCCAGTAAACAGAATGCTTAAAAAAGTTTTTTATTCATTCTGTTGGCAGCACCAGACATATTCTACCCATTCAGCTCAGCAGCAGGAGACAGAAATCCTGCTGTTGAAGATGGAAGCTCTCCTGTTATTCAGCTGTCAAGTCCATTTCTGTTCTTTGGTCGCACATACCGGCAGATTTATGTAAGAATTTGATTCCATCTTCATTCTAGGTCTGCATGTGAGTGGTGGATGCTTTATAAACTCATCTATGATCTTTGATTTTGACAATATGTCTTATGTTTCAGGTTAATAATAATGGACATCTCACGTTTAACCAGCCCTCATCAGTATATACTCCCTACTCATTTCCCACTAATGGAAGCCAAGATATAATTGCTGGTCTCTGGACTGACCTTGACAACCGTGTGAAAGGTGTTGTTTCGTATCAGCAGTACACCAGTGGAAATGTTCTCACAAACGCCACTCTGGATATAAACACATATTTCCCAAATCTGAAATTCAATGCTTCTTGGGTCTTTGTTGCAATGTGGAATAAAGTCGCTTACTTCAGCGTATCCAACACAGTAAGATTGATATTCTTCTGAAATGTTACTGTTTTCACTTTATCCACATTTCAGTTTAAAAATACTTTAACACATTAGACCACAAAGACATTGACAGAGAAAATAATAAATTAAAACCGTAAAAATAAGGGGAGGTCAATTCAATTCAAGTTTATTTGTTTAGTGCTTTTTACGATACAAATAGTTGCTAAGCAGCTTTACAAAAAATTTTAAAGGGGTCATATGATGCTATCTTAAAGATCATTATTTTGTGTATTTGGTGTAACAGAATATGTTGACATGCTTTAATGTTCAAAAAACACATTATTTTTCAAATACTGTACATATATTTAGTAGTAGCTTATCAGTGGTGACTATGTCAAGGTGATGTACATATGGCAGAAATGTACGGTAAAAATCAGTTAATGACGTAATCAAACAGACGATGAATACTATTAACAGCAATGATTATATGTTGCAATCAAACTTATAGCAAAATTTGGTCCCATCTGAGGTCCTCTGAGGGGTTGGCATCATCTCCTCAGGTGTTCTGAATCCAGACTGATTGGCATAGCTGCTGTTCCAACTAAGCAAAAATTATTTGTTCAACCCAAGCTAAAGAATAATAATGTGCACTTGATCAGATATAACTGCAGTACAAGATTATGAGATGCATTATTTGAATGCTTGGCCAAAGAGATGAATGTACGGTAAAAATCAGTTAATGACGTAATCAAACAGACGATGAATACTATTAACAGCAATGATTATATGTTGCAATCAAACTTATAGCAAAATTTGGTCCCATCTGAGGTCCTCTGAGGGGTTGGCATCATCTCCTCAGGTGTTCTGAATCCAGACTGATTGGCATAGCTGCTGTTCCAACTAAGCAAAAATTATTTGTTCAACCCAAGCTAAAGAATAATAATGTGCATTTGATCAGATATAACTGCAGTACAAGATTATGAGATGCATTATGTGAATGCTTGGCTAAAGAGATGTGTCTTTAATCTAGATTTAAACAGCATTACTGACTGAGGTCAGTCAGTAATGCTAATACAAAATAATATTCAGCCATACAAAAATGTAATTTAAAAATAAAAGATCAGAACAGCGAACACTACGTTTAAAGTTATTATCCATTTTTTTTGCAGGACACATCGTTTCAAGTGGTTTAATTTCAGGCAGTAATTATTCATTTATTCTGATGAATTATGGTGACATTGCTGTAACAGGACATCCAGTGCAGGTAAAACAAACTTGTTTTCAGTATTGTGAACAAAATGTTCACTAAAAGTATATGTACAAGTATGTGTATGTAAAAGTATGTCTATATGAATAATGTTTTTACACACTTTCAGGCTGGTTATGACACAGTAAACTCCATACACTACTTTGTGATTCCTGGATCAAACCGCAGCAGCTCCATCTCAAACCTCAGGATCTCCAGTAATGTTGATGTTCCCGGTCGATGGGCCTTCAGGGTGGACAGTGGACTAAGAAACAGCATCTTGAAATGTAAAAGCCTTATCTATAGATGATGATTTGAAAAAAAAAAATAATCCTATAACCCCATATAATGTTTTGAATGATTAGTGTCAACAAATATAAATGAGTATTTTAGGTGTTTGTGTGTTTTCCCCTTTAGACAATGTTGTTGGTTTTCGAGTGAGACTTTCCTCATTTTCAGACCTAACACAGAGTGGCAACATTGAAATGCTTTTACAGCAAGTACGTCACACTTACTATGAATATTTAAACAGAATATGGTGCAAATAGACAACATGGGGAAAGTTTGATCTGTTTGTCCATCTGTGTTTCAGATAAAACAGGAGCTGGTCAAGTACGGTCTGCCAAACAGCGTCGAGCTGAAGTTAAGAAAACTGCAAAAGACAAAGCCATAATTACATTCTCCTTCAGGAAAATTAAAACCGGTTTGTTTAACATCTGACAGCAAACATCACTGACAACTGATGATGTAAAAGCTTCAGTTTTTTTCTTTCACTTTTACTAGAACTATATCTTATAAGGATACAAACACTTAAAATGTATAATACAGTATACTTTGAATACAGTGTACATCGCTTTAAATAAAAGCGTCTGACAAATGCCTCAATGTCATATTCCATGTCAGTGCATGGTTCTTCTTGCTTCTTTTTGTCTGTAAAGCATTTTTAATATGGGCATCTTAATTTGTGGCTTAATAGAAATAATACTGTTTGACAATAATAGTCGTCACCTTTATTTCTATAGCACATTATACAATAGAGATTCTTTCAAAGCAGCTTCACAGTAATAAACAGAAAAATAAGTTATGGAAACTTGTGCTAAATATGAGCTCTAACAAGACAGTATTGTGTCATTGTTCAGCACAATTCAGTTCAGTGTTTATTTAGTTCAATAACTGTAAAGTTCATCAATTATGAAACAAGTTCAGCTATAAGCAGTTCTAAAGAAGGCAGCAATGTGGTTATTCATCTCAAATCAGTTCAATGTTGCAAAATTTGTAAATTATGCAACAAATTTAGCTAAAGCAGCTTTACAGAATAACAATAGTGTCATCATTCAGCTAAATTCAGTTCAAGTTTGATTCTCATTCGATGTGTCAGTATCAATGCAGTCAAACTAATAATCAGTGAATATCAAGTGTCTTTTAGAGCACAAGGCAACATTGTATCAAACTCTATCAGGTGACAAAAATGCAGAAAAATACATTGAGAGAAACCAGACTCAGTCGTGGGACCAGTTCAGTCAGTTTACAGTACAAAAATCACCTGTTCTGAAACTCTGACTTTTAAACTATTTTTGTATTGCTGGTTACCATATCTGCCAACCACAAATTTTTGTAAGGCAAAATGCAATCAGTGTTGCAATTGTTCAAATTCCCTGGCAGTAAATTCAGTCACACTTTCCTGGTTTTAGTTATGCATTGGAGCAGTATAAACAGTAACAGGAACTGTGGTGTTAAATCCATGTTCATTAAATATTACTGTAAAGGAATCTGTTCTCTGTAGTTAGGTGGAATGCTAGTCCACTACGGACCTCCAGCAAGAAGGGCGACAGGAGACAGATGGTTGTTCAATGGTTTATATCTTCAGGATGTGTCACTTTACATCATCCAGCATTGTACAGTTCTTAAATTAACAGAGGTGGCAAGTGTGGTTTAGTCTGAAATAAACAAATAAAATATCAGAATCCGTCTGTATACAGTAAACAAACATTTACCTCAGTATACATCTTCTCTATTCAATAATATTAAATACCACACGATAAATGGCGCTAAAATATGCATGTAAATAACGTGTGCAGAATTCTCCAAATTCTGTATACTGAACTACAATATGCACCTATGACAACAATCAGACTGGCAGTGGCAACATTATTGCAATATGACAGGTAAAGAAAGATAAATTAACTTACGTTCATGCACGCACATTTACCACTCATTTGAAATAGCGGCAGAGAAATGAAACTGAAAGTAAACTGAAACCGCTCTGGCGGACCGCCTTCAGCGCTCTGTACACGCACAATTACGTCACACGCACGTTGAGGAGACTACCCTTACAAATGAATAAGGAATTTCGTACAG
>NW_015537963.1:873724-878931 GCF_001515605.1 Sinocyclocheilus anshuiensis
TCTGGCGGACCGCCTTCAGCGCTCTGTACACGCACAATTACGTCACACGCACGTTGAGGAGACTACCCTTACGAATGAATAAGGAATTTCGTACAGCATAGCTAATCTGTAGAAATATGAATTTCTTAGTCCTTAACGTCTGTATCCTCACCATCTGGGAGTGCTGGGAGTTGAACTAGCTTAGCCACAGGGCGAAGATACAGGCGGTCCTTTATTCTGACCTTTGCTGACCTAATATGGCCGTCTTCGCTGGGTACCAGACTCTCAATCCTACCGATGGGCCAGTGAGCCCGAGGCAGTTGTGGGTCCACCACCATCACTACAGCATCCTCGGTCAGATCCTGAGTCTCACGCTGCCACTTAAGACGAGGCTGAAGGTTAGGCAGGTAATGTCGGGTAAAGTATGCCCAGAAATGATCAACTACAGTCTGAGCATGGCGCCATCGACGCTTAGACAGAGGTTCTGGAGTGTAGACTACTTGGGGTAGCGAAGCATCCCGCCGCCCCATGAGGAGGAAATTGGGGGTGACCGGGTCTACATCTGCTACGTCAGACGAGACGTAGCCTAGTGGTTTGCTATTCAAGATACCCTCTATCTCAACTAGCACCGTGTGCAGGACATCTTCTGGCAAGGATTGGTTTCCTGTGACGACCTGTAGGGCCGACTTCACAGATTTGATCTCACGTTCCCATGTGCCGCCAAAATGCGGTGCTGCAGGAGGATTCATCCTGAAAGTAATCTGCTTGTCTGCCAGCTGTTCCTGCAGTTGAGGTTCCATTTCTTTAAATGCCTCTCTCAGCTCGGTTTCGGCACCTCGGAAATTAGTTCCCTGGTCAGAGATAATCTCCGATGGTGTACCCCGTCGGGCTATGAAACGTCTCAGGGCAAGTAGGAAAGCATCTGCATCCAGGCTGTTGAGGAGATCGAGGTGTATGCAACGGGTGGTCAAACATTTAAAGATCACACCCCATCGTTTCTCCGAGTGACAGCCTACTTTGACAGTGAATGACAGTGAAAGGTGTCAAAGCAGTCGACACCTGTTGAGAAGAATGGTGGTTGATAGAGTCGTAGCCGAGCTAAGGGTAGGTCAGCCATAATGGGCACCGTCGGCTTAGCCCTCCACCTCTGGCATTGCACGCACCCCCTCTGGTGTTTCTTCACCGCCTGTCTACCTCTCAGCACCCAGTAGTAACGACGGAGTTCAGCAAAAACTCTGTCCGGCCCTGGATGAAGTAGACATTCATCAAAGTCTTGGATTAGTAGCTTGGTTACAGCATGATGGGGGTCTAAAACTACTGGGTGAATCTCGGTTGGGATCGAGCCTTCCAATCTTCGAAGCCGTCCTCCAACTCGAATCAAACTTAATGCCGGATCAAACTCTGGTGCTAGTGTGCTCAAACGACTAGAAGGGGGCACTGGCTTACCTGCTTTCAAAGCTTTGACTTCTAGTGGGAAAGATTCGGCTTGGGACTGGCTCAAGATTAACACTTCAGCACTCTGATAATCAGGTTTAGAGGTTCCTGCATCTAAAACAGCCGCCCCGTGAAGGGACTGGTAAGTTGCCTTAACCAAGGCCTTCCAGGAGGTGAATTGAGCTGCGTCGGGCATCTGCGGATTCCGGTCATCTATAGTTAGTCCACAGAATACAGTCTTCCTGGTTTCTGACGAATCATCTCGATTCTCCATCAGAGGTATAGCTGGCCACTGATCTGGTGGTCCACGTAAGAAATGAGGTCCCTGATTCCACCTACTGGGGCTCGCCAGCTCTACAAGCGTCTTTCCCCGGGTGATATCGTCTGCCGGGTTACTTGCTGAGTCCACGTACCTCCACGAATGCAGGTCAGTTAACTCCTGGATCTCAGCCACTCTAGTGCCGACAAAGACTTTATATCGGCAAGACTCCGACTGAATCCAGGTCAAGACGGTAGTCGAGTCGGTCCAGAGTGTGGTCGTCTCAATAGGAATGGTCAACTCTTGCATTAGAAGCTTAGCAAGCTGTGCACCAGCCAAGGCTGCACAGAGTTCCAACCGCGGCATTGTCAGTTGTCGTTTGGGAGCCACCCTTGATCTTGCCATCACAAAGGAGGTGTGGAGTTCACTTTGTTGCTCGATAAACAGGTACGCTACTGCTCCATAGTCCAACTTGGCCGCATCACAGAAAATGTGCAAGCTGAATCGTGATGCGTCCTCATTGAAATGTGATGGGAGGTAACAACGGGGAAACACTACCTTAGCATGGTTAGGTAGTTACTGTTCCCAAGCTCTCCCTCTTACCATTTCTTATCCATTTGATAAGTCGCTCAGGTGGGCATTCAGTGATCTCATTGCACTGAGAGAGGTAGTGCTCTTCACTGTGACAGAATAAACACAGGCGCTTTGTTCTCTTGTCAGGTTGCTGGTTTGTAAAAGCCTCTGTTCGGACGAGCTGTCCTTCTTTAACCTTCTCGGGCTGATTACTCCCATGATAGACAGAGACAGACCGGGTCTGTGGCTTAATAATAGCAGGACGCTCTCTACGTGGAGCCGGAGCCTTCTCAGTGTGGTAGCGCTGAGCCATCTTTGATGAAAGCCGTTGAGCTTCAGCCTTGACCTTCAACCACTCTGTAAGGTCATGTAAATTATATGGATTCAGACTGTCTGTACTCAGTCTTCCCCTTAACTGGAGGTGCTCTATGAAACCATCCCTGTAGTGTTTAGGGAGTTTACTAAGCAGCCTGTCAACATGTCCGGTACAGGTAAGCTCTCGACCATGTGGTCCCTCCAGGGACGTAAGCATGGCCACTAGAAGGTCAACGTTTAGAGCAAAGTTATGGAATGCTTTAGAATCTCCAGCCCTGATATCTGGTGAGTTCATTAGAGCCGCAACTTTGTGCAAGCTGGTGGGGTTGGCCATATTGGCGCTGCAAGGCTGCCATGGCTGCTGAGTAAGGTGCAGGGTGATGACGGCACGCTTGAGCGATCAGCTTCGCCTCATCCAGGACCAGATGCTCCAGTAGGGAATCTGTTCTCTGTAGTTAGGTGGAATGCTAGTCCACTACAGAACTCCAGCAAGAAGTGTGACAGGAGACAGATGGTTGTTCAATGGTTTATATCTTCAGGATGTCACTTTACATCATCCAGCATTGTACAGTTCTTAAATTAACAGAGGTGGCAAGTGTGGTTTAGTCTGAAATAAACAAATAAAATATCAGAATCCGTCTGTATACAGTAAACAAACATTTACCTCAGTATACATCTTCTCTATTCAATAATATTAAATACCACACGATAAATGGCGCTAAAATATGCATGTAAATAACGTGTGCAGAATTCTCCAAATTCTGTATACTGAACTACAATATGCACCTATGACAACAATCAGACTGGCAGTGGCAACATTATTGCAATATGAAAGGTAAAGAAAGATAAATTAACTTACGTTCATGCACGCACATTTACCACTCATTTGAAATAGCGGCAGAGAAATGAAACTGAAAGTAAACTGAAACCGCTCTGGCGGACCGCCTTCAGCGCTCTGTACACGCACAATTACGTCACACGCACGTTGAGGAGACTACCCTTACAAATGAATAAGGAATTTCGTACAATTACTGAAAAGTGATGTGTACTGCTGTGCTTTCTGAGCTCACACAAGAAATGCTCCGATATTCTGAGTTTTGACGTGTAAATCCTAGTAGATTTTATTCCAGACTTTTTAAATTGAAGTAAAATCAAACTTTGGCATTCATTATGTCTGTGTTTGTTATTCCCGTATCTGTGCTGTTTCAGTGTGGAGTGATGTGTTTGTGTTGGAATGTGAGATTTTTGGCAACACATCATAATGCATCATGTAACAAGGCTGCTTTAAGCAGGGATTGAACCCGGGTCTCTGGCACTCTAAGAGTGTGAAATTACTCACTAGGCTATTCCCAGACAGTTAAACCTAAAAGCAGAAGAGTAAAAAGAGCCTTGAATCTTCAAAAAGTAAAAAATGATCTTTACTAGAGAAACAAAGTACAAAATAAACATAGAAAACTGAGCGTCCATCAAACAACAAAAAAAAGACACAAGGGTCCAAAGAAATACAAGAACAATCAAACCTAACTTGAGGACTGGCAACTGGATACTCAGGAAGAATAGGCTCAAGACTGAACACAATAGCAGGGAACAAACAGACGTATAAAGGGGCAAACACAGGTGTGAGGAATCAAAGCTGATGAGCAGGATACTGAACATAGTATATGGGGCGATGGCGCCATCTGGAGGAGCGGAGAGACTAGAGTTCATAATAAAAGCGCCATCTGCAGTACTGGAGGGAACATGACATAAAGGGCTCAAGGGCCAGGATGAGTGACCCCTGCAGGCCAGGATGAAAACAGCAATGCAGAGATGAGCCCATTACACATCCATCCTGAGATGAATTATTATCATGCAAATGCTGTTCTTACCTCACACATCTCATTACAAAACCAACAACCCCAATTCCACACTGTGAAAAATGTTAATAAAAACTGAATGCAATGATTGGCAAATCTCATAAACCCATATTTTAGAATATCGAAAACATATTAAATGTTTAAGTTGTGTTTCGAAGATGAACAAAGGTCTTACAAGTTTG
This sequence comes from Sinocyclocheilus anshuiensis, assembly GCF_001515605.1. NCBI lineage: Eukaryota > Metazoa > Chordata > Actinopteri > Cypriniformes > Cyprinidae > Sinocyclocheilus > Sinocyclocheilus anshuiensis. The sequence continues at coordinate 878,323 of NW_015537963.1, forward strand.
GAACACATGAGGGTGAGTAATTAATGACAGAATTAGCATTTTTTGGGTGAACTATGCCTTTAAATGCTGTAGCTAGTTGATTAACTGATTGATGTCAGGCGTGCAGGTGAGTGGCAAGAAGGATGATGGGAAGTGTAGTGTAGAGGTGGCTAAGCTTTTGACTGTGACAGATGAACATGGCTGGGACATGCTTATCAGTGTTGGCTCTGAAAGTTGAGATTTTTGTTTATTTGAACATCCTGATCATAGTATTTCTTAGTTTTTTTTTTTTTTTTTCGTTGTGAGTGTTTGTCAAGGGCGTGCAGGTGAGTGGCAAGAAGGATGATGGGAAGTGTAGGGTAGAGGTGGCTAAGCTTTTGACTGTGACAGATGAACATGGCTGGGACATGCTTATCAGTGTTGGCTCTGAAAGTTGAGATTTTTGTTTATTTGAACATCCTGATCATAGTATTTCTTAGTTTTTTTTTTTTTTTTTTAGTTCATTTTTTCAAATTAGCATTTACTAAATTCCCATCATAAGAGTAGAATGAAAACTTTATTTAGAGTTGGTAAAACTCTCGTCTGTTTTCACAGGACTCAAAGGAACATATCAGGGACTGACCGCACCAG